>NC_139520.1:18168552-18283552 GCF_947247035.1 Vipera ursinii | reverse complement strand
TTTAGCCTGGCCGAAATGCTCAGCCACGCTTCCTTTTAAGCACTTAATTACCCCTGAGCAACTGAAGCTCATACATCCTCCTGGCTTAACGGCTCTGAAGCCATTTCGCCCTAATTTATGAAGACAGGGTTCAAAGTTTTAATAATATTTGGATAATATCATTGCCAAAAACGTCTCCGGAGCTGATGGATGAGAGAGAGAAGGAGATGCATTTGGATTCCACGCATGACAAGGTCTGAGTGTTTGCAGCACAGGCCTCCGTTCAAACTCTTCGGGAAGACATTCAGCCGGGTCCCCATTCCTCTCATGAATTATGGATCTATGAATGCCAGGGATTATAAACGGTGACGGAAAACACACAGAGACTGCTTGTTCCGAAGGAGCTGTCCTCTCGGCAACTCTGTGGTCTACAGATAAATGGGCTTGCAGGGAAGACCAAAATGGTGGACGAAACACTTAGCAGATAATGTATCAGTACATTGGCATAAAATATACACGGGTGCCCCTGCCACGCTTGTATATTAATGTTGACACTCTGCTCGAGTGGTTCCTTGGATTTATTTTTTATTTTTTATTTTGTTTTGGCTCCTTCTTCCTCACCTTCTGGTATTTACATCCTAACAGCTGTGCCCAGGGGCATGTTTATCTGATGCTCCAGGCTGTTAGTTGCTTGATACGGCAAACCGAAATTAACTTTCAGCAATTTTTGCTAGGGGCTATTTTCATGTCTGAAGCATTAACCATGTCAATCAATGGGGAAAAAAATAAGAGGAGGTGGAGGCACAATCCCTTCTGAGGGTGAAGTGGCCTCCAGATGGGCTCAGGACAGCCATGCAAATGAGGTTCCTACATCCAAAGCACCTCTTGAAATCAAAGGTTCCTTGTGTTTTGCTCAGCGGTTACAGCCCGCGAAGAAAATATGTTATCTCCCCTTGTTATTCCATCATAATCATTGTGGTTGACTCCATTAGCCTGATTGCAAGAACCTCTTGTCTCAGACTTAGGCAATAATCACACACACACACACACACACACTCACACAAAGTGTCTCACAAGCTGGTCCTCAGTTGTGAAACAATTTGAGTGAGGATATATGAACATTACAGTCCACCGGGCTGTCCATTCCTAGATTATATGAACATTTTGTATTTCCTATATTCAAACCAAAGGCTGAGTTTATGCTTCTGTTCCATGAACCTCATTGGGTCAATGCTTCTGGGTCCAATTCAAAGTGCTATTTTTGATCTTTAAAGCCCCAGTAGTGATCACTACTTTTTTCTTTCTTTTTTTCTTTTTTTTTACATTTAGTATTTACCCAACACTTTCCTCTTTTTTTTTGGCAATTCTCTTAAGTCTGGGGTGAAATATTGAACCCAGAATCTCTAACCGTGAGCCCCACCGGGCTGAGTGGAGATTTTGTTTTTGATTCGATATACAATGGACATGTCCAGTCAATTTTCTAATTTGAACCCGATGTAATGCAGGATCAGAATTAAAAGATTTAACACTCCAGTTTGATGAAATCAAGACCTTTAGGGCCAGCTGTGTTTTGCCTGGAAACATATTTTTTCTTCTTCTTCTGGACAACACAGTGTTTTGCCAGAAGTTACAGGATCCATTTAATCAAATGTGACTTTTTTAAAAGGATATTTTTGATACATATGCTGTGAAATGCTTGGTGTCCTTTTCGATCAAGGACATGTCATAGTCCAAGCCAGCTTTTATTTTGACTTGGATTCTTAAGGAAGAAGAAACACAGTGTGTGTATATGTGTGTGTGTGAGTGTGCGTGCGTGTGTGGGTTAAGTATTGACTCCACTTAAAGTGCTATATTTCATTGATTGAGTTGGCTTCAATTAAGAAATGGAGATACAGAGGTACCCAAAACAAAGAAACAAGATCTATATTCATTTGCCAAGGCAGGCATTGTTCCAGCTGAGAAGTATATCTTTGCATCTATCAGCTGTACACAAGATGCAATGAACATTTTAGCATGTGGGGAAGCCTGCTGGAATCCAGCCATGTACGTTAGAATTCTACAAAGAACAGAGAAGTGTATCAGGGTCGCCCAGTCCCTGATCTACATGCGCTCATCCTTCTACATGCATTTGTCCACTTGAGAGGGAGCAGATGTCTAAGAAATGGCAACAGCCAATCAGAAACCAAGGGCATGCCTTTGAAAGCAAGTGGATTAAAAGCCAAAACAAGTGACAGAAGGGGTCAGACAGTCTGCTTAGAAATATAGAAACATAAATAAGAGTTGGAAGGGACCTTGGAGGTCCTCTAGTCTAGTGCAACCCCCTGCTCAGGCAGGAAACCCTATACCAGGGGTCTTCAAACTTGGCCCTTTTATGACTTGTGGACTTCAACTCCCAGAATTCTTCAGCCAGGCACGGTGACTGAGGAATTCTGGGAGTTGAAGTCCACAAGTCATAAAAGGGCCAAGTTTGAAGACCTCTGCCCTATACCATTTCAAATAAATGGTAGTCCAATCTCTTCTTAAAAACCTCCAGTTTGGGAGTATCTGCAACTTCCTGAGGCAGATTGATCCACTGATTAATTGTTCCAAAAATCAGGAAAGTTTTAGGTTGCTTCTCTCCTTGATTAGTTTCCATCTGTTGCTTCTTGTCCTATCTTCAAGTGCTTTGGAGAATAGGTTGACCACCCCTTGTTTGTGGCAGCCCCTTCTATATTGGAAGACTGCTATCCTGTCACCTCCAGTCCTTCTTTTCATTAAACTAGATTAGTCTCTTCTTAAAACCCTCTTCCTAAAAGCCAGTGATGGAGCATCCACAACTTCTGAAGGCAAGCCATTCCACTGGTTAATTGTTCTCACCATTAGGATGTTTCTCCTTAATTCCAGGTTGCTTCTCTCCTTGTTTAGTTTCCATCCATTTTTTTTTGTCTTGCCTTCTGGTGGTTTCAAAAATAGGCTGAACCCTCCCCCCCTTTTTTTTTCTTCATGGCAGCCCCTCAAATATTGAAACACTGCTATCATGTCTCCCCTATGACTTACCAATGAAAGTCAAGATAATGTGATTGTGACCACGATGACGTATGACACAAAATGCTGGTCTCAACTGTGGTCATAAATCAAGGACTACCTGTAATATAATAGTCAGAAGAAGAGTAGATCCATAGAAACTTTGCTGGGGAAATTGGCAAAAAATGTCAACAATGGCAATCGCGTGACTGCAGGATTCTGGAACCAGTCATGAATACAAGTCAGTTGCCAAGCTGGTTTTCATGCCTAAGGCAGGACTAGAACTCACTGTCTCCAGCTTTCTAGTCAGGTGCCTCAGCACTAGACCAAACCAGCTTTCTCATTGAAGGCAGTTAGGAAACAGTTTTGTGTTTTTTTTAAGTGACAACTTTTACACAAATACTTTTAAGAATCCTCTCTAATCAGCTCTTTGGACCACTGAGTAGAAGGATTATGGCAGGGCTTCTATTGTTCTGCGTTTCCAACTACGTGGTGAATGTTTCCTTCTCTCAAAGTTGCTTTTTCCAAAAGGCAACTGGACTTCCTTTGTTTTTCCTTGAAGAGCTCTTGCTTCTCACCCAAGAAGCAAATCCTCTCGGATGAGAAGTGAAAAGTCTTCAAGGAAAACAAACAAACAAAAAAAAGTCCAGTTGCCTTTTGAAAAAGCACTTTTTGAGACAACCACAACCTGGATGGCTGAGAATCCACGTAGACATTCATTCCTGCCCTTCCTTCCCCTGTTGCCATGTGTTTTATGGAAACTGGTGCCACTTATGGAAGATGATTGCCGTCCTTGTTAGACCATTCCAGTGTAGCACCTCTCTGCTGTTTGTCTAGTCACAGCAGATGTTTCACAGCTGCTAAGATGACGAAATAATTTTTCCCTGAATCCCCACGAATTGTGAATTGGCTTTTCTGCCCGCTTCCAATAGGTTGGCCCTTGGCATGCTTCTAATTCCTGCTTATTGCTTGCTAATAGGGTGGCATTTTCCACATCCTGTTTCTATCGGATCAATGGGAGGTGTTGACAGCCTGCTCTGTTCTTAATTGGGCTCTCCTAACTAGAACAATGGATAATTAGCCAACAGTGAAACAAAAGACACCAGAACTCAAGATGTGGCAGATGCTTCCCTACGCCATTTCTCTGACCTACGCCAAGAAGCTGGTGGCTGTTGCCAAGTATTGATCTTCTGAAGACTCTTGTTCCAAACGAAGATCAATTCTTGGTGCAGATGGCAACCGGTTCTCTTTGATAAGCAATGCCAGAAATCAGCACCAAAGAATGGAACAGTGCCATGGCTAGTAGGGACTTCAGTTCAAGTGTAGCCTTCTCTCCTATATTTATGAGCCCATAAATCACTACACTTGGCATTCTGCTAAAATGAGAAGAACTGGATAATGGTGTAGATCCACCTTTAGAAACAATGGCAGTCATTTCAATAGAAATAAGAATGCAGTGGGGAAGACAGCAGCAAGGTGACCTTGGTCCTTCAGCCAGCTTCCCGCCTTTCCTCTGTCTTCTAGTTAAATAAGAGAATAACAGAGTTGGAAGGGACTTTCAAGGTCTTCTGGTCCAACCCTATACCATTCTGGATAAATGGCTGTCCAATTTCTTCTTAAAAGCTCCAGTGATGGGCACCCACTACTTCAGGAAGCAAGCCGTTCTGCCGGTTAATTGTTCTCACTGTGAGGAAATTTCTTCCTTGTTCTAGGTTGCTTCTTTCCTTGATTAGTTTCCATCCATTCTTTCTTGTTCTTGGACCTGCACATCATTAAAGAAGAAAGAAGGGAAAGGGTGTGGTCCTCCCCCCCAATCCCTAAGGAAATTAGAGAATGCCACCAAATTTATGGAGAATCCTGTCTACATCAACTTTTTATGACTTGCAGAGTTAGATAGATGATAGATAGATGGATGATAGATAGATAAATGATAGATGATTGATAGATAGATAGATAGATAGATAGATAGATAATAGATGATAGATAGACAATGCAAGATAAGACATAATCTGTTAAATTAAGATACAATCATACTAAAATCACCATAATATGGAGCCATAGTACTGCAATGGGATAGATGTTATTATTCGATATCTAAGGAAACACCATTTCACTGCTTCTGAGGGGGCTGCAGTGAGATCATCCCAGGTGCCTTGAAATTTGATTTTCTGACTACAAAGTAGACTTCCTAACTCAGGGGTAGGCAACCTCGGCTCTTTTATGTCTCATGGACTTCAACTCCCAGAATTCCTGAGTCAGCTATGCTGACTCAGGAATTCTGGGAGTTGAAGTCCATGAGTCATAAAAGAGCGGAGGTTGCCTACCCCTGTCCTAACTCTAAAACCAGGTTAAAGTTTCCTGGTTTGGCTAGCCAATCAGGCAGTGGAGGGAAAGGCCTGAATGGATTTATTTTAGATCCTTTGGGACCAGATCAGGTGACTTTTTTTTTGTTTTACATTCAGTTGCAAGCTGGGGAGGAAGCAACAGCAACAAACAATTAAGGGATCAAACCTCCAATTTATGAAAATGCAAGGATGATAAAGAAACAATGGGTGACAGCATTGTGGAAATGACAGCGATTCATCTCGGAGCAGGGCTGTTAAGGGCTGGAAAGGAGGAAATAAATGGAACAATGAATAGATGCTTTTTACCAGCTTGTCATTAATTAGCAGCAAACACAATTCTTTTCTTGTCCTTTTCATGAGAAATACAAAATCTGAAGGAAGAATACAAGCACTTCAGCAAAATATATTGCTTGGTGTCACCAGGCTGACATCCACCTCCCAACGGAGAGGCTTCCAGGCAAAATCAAACTTCCAAGGGAGATGCTCAATTTCATCTCTGGATCGCTTCCTCCGAGCACCTGTTTTCCTGCCTCGCCATCTAACTTTCGGAAACCTTTCATTGTTTAAAGTTCAAACTATTGTAGTCTCTTATATTTGCGCTTCCTGCTTTGTACACCAGCCAGTTTCATTCAAGTGGGGCACAAAAAAACAGACAGTTCTCAATGGGTGGCTACAAGTTCTGTCGTTAAGTGAGTTTTGCTCCATTTTACGACGTTTCTTGTCACAATCATGTGAATAAGCCAATCAAAAAATAATGATTTTTTTCCCCCAGTACTCTTGGATCCAATTTCCTGGGCAACGCAAGTATAAGGAAAAGAGCTCACTGGTGAACATTTTATATATATATAAAAGTAATACTTCAGGAATATAGAAACAGACCTTTCAAAATCCTCCGCCTAATTTGTGGGCAGGATAATTGGATGGACAATTGTTTCAAATTTCAAAGCGAACAAGACTGGACAGCCATTTGTTTGAAATGGTATAGGGTTTCCTGCTTGTGCAGGGGGTTGACTAGATGATCTCCAAGGTCCCTTCCAACATCATCATCATCATCATCATCATCATCATTATTATTATTATTATTATTATTATTATTATTCATCGCACAGTCAGTCAGATGTTCAGACTGGATTTGGCATTTTTGTCTACCTATCGAGTCCTTACCAAGGACCTGGGATAGGCAGGTGTGGATGTGTGATGGTATTACAGGTATCGTCACAGGATGGAAGCAGTTCCTAGTAAGGCTGCCTTTTGCAATTGACTAATGGCAAATTTGTCAATGCCAATGGTGTTCAAGAGGTGCTCCAGTTGTTTTGGGATTGCACCCAAGGCGCCTATTACTATTGGTGCCACCCTTGCTTGCCTTTGCCACAGTCTTTCTATTTCTATTTGTAGGTCTTTGTATTTTGTTATCTTCTCCAGTTCTTTCTCGTCTATTCTGCTGTCTCCAGGCATTGCCACACACACTAACCAGACTTTTTTGTCTTTCTTATCGACAATTGTTAAGTCCGGAGTGTTATGTTGCAGGTATTATTATTATTATTATTATTATTATTATTATTATTATTATTATTATTATTATTATTATTATTATTATTATTATTATTATTATTATTATTATTATTTAAGTTAAAGAAACAAAGATAAGATGGATATAATGTAGGATTGGAAAAATGGCAAAATTTATAGGAAAGGAATTATAAACGGACTATGTCATCTTCTTATAAAGAAAATTTATATAAAATGTTCTGTAGATGGCACTTGCCACCAGCAAGATTAGCAAAAATGTTTAAAAATATGTCAGATAGACGTTGGATATGTAAACATAAGTCAGGCACGTATTATCATGTTTGGTGGACGTATGATAAAGTAAAGAATTATTGGAAAAAAGATACATAACTGGCTAGAAAAGATGCTGGGAGAACATGTAGACTTTAAACCTGAACTTTTTTTTATTAGGTGTAATGCCAGAAAAGACCAAAAACAAAGCTCATATTTGATTTTGCATGTCACAACAGCGGCAAGAATTATATTTGTGCAATATTGGAAATATGAAGGAATACCGGTCAGTCCTAGAGGAGATCAACCCTGACTGCTCTTTAGAAGGCCAGATCCTGAAGCTAAAACTCAAATACTTTAGCCACCTAATGAGAAGGAAGGACTCACTGGAGAAGAGCTTAATGCTGGGAAAGATTGAGGGCAAGAGAAGAAGCGGACGACAGAGAATGAGGTGGCTGGATGGAGTCACTGAAGCAGTAGGCGTGAGCTTAAAGGGACTCCAGAAGATGGTCGAGGACAGGAAGGCCTGGAGGAATGTTGTACATAGGGTTGCGATGGGTCGGACACAACTTCGCAACTAACAACAACAACAACCATCAGATGAAGAAATAATAATAATAATAAATACTAGAATGCACAGAGAGGGACAGATTGACTATGAGACTGCAAGAAAAAGAATAAACAGAAAACTATCAAACTTGGGACTTATTTTACCGATGACTAGAGGAAAGAATAAAGGATTAGGATTTAAATATGTATTAGCGAATGTAAACTCAGGCAGCACATTGGTTGAAAAATTATTACTGAAATCAATAAAAACTTTTTTTAAAAAGTTTCAAATTTCTCTAAGGCAGAAAGATCTCCTGTGTGTCTATGTGCGTCTTCCATAATGGCTCAGCAGTTGAAACTGAAGTATCTCTGCTTGGTTCCACCATAAAGTAGAATGAAGGTAGGAAAATGGATTAGTGGATGTTTAAAACATTATGGAACAATTCTTTTCCCTACCCTTCATTATTATGCAAGCATGAATTATATATTGGTGTCTTACATACTTGAGTAATATGATATAAGAAATACTCCACCGTTTCAGGTTTCCTGGAGCTGCATAACAAGATGTCATTAATACCCCAGATGTTCTCTTGATTGTTCTTTAAAGATTGGTAATTGGCAAATGAATCTAGCTTAGCAATGCAAAACACAACAGCCAAAGCTAGCTAGCTATCACTCTCCCTTTGAATCTCAATTTAGCTAGGTTTCCTTGGGGCAGGAGAGAGATTGTGGATCCATATTTCTCCAGCCTTATCTTTGGTGATCATTGAAATGGAAATCTCTCTTCCATGGAATATCTACATTCACCTGGACATAAATCGATGGTATAATCCAATGGTTCACATAGTAGATGCATTCACACATCATACACCAATGTAGTTGGATGGTCTGTACTTCAACGTGTCTTGGGAATCAAATGATAGCCTTAGCATGTTGTGTGAAAGAGCCTATCATGTTAATCCATAAACTGGTCTAACTATTTTGGCAAAGCAGGTAATATAAGAATTGGGAGTATTGTTTGTTTTTGTTGATCTGGGTTTGTTAAACCAATGCGTGACTCATTTCTGAATACATAGGATCACAGTACATGTTTTCTAAAGAGTACAGAAGATTCTAGACTTACCTTTCAAGAGTTTAAAGTTCTGGACTTTAAATACTGCACATAATTCCAAGCTAGTCTCTAGTGACTGGCCATGTCAGCTAGGAATAGAACCCTGGAGGTCTTCTAGTCCAACCTCTTCTCAAGCAGGAGACTCTATGTACCATTTCAGACAAGTGTTTGTCCAATTTCTTCTTAAAAACTTCCAGTGATGGAGCACCCACAGCTTCTGGAGGCAAGACGTTCCACTAATTAATTGTTCTCACTGTCAGGGAGTTTAGCAGGTAGTAAATTCTTCAGAGACATGGAGTAGAAAAAAGTTGGGTTTTTTTTTAAAAAGGGGGTGGGACATAAGAGCTATAGTAAGGTAGGAGGACTCTAAGCAGCTGTCAAGGAATGTTGGTACGCCATCAATGAGCAATGGAGCAGCATGCCAGTGGTCCAAACCAATGGTCCATCTTTCCAATGCCCTTTTTTTATAAGGAAGGTCTATAGCCTATAGTCCTCAACTTATAATAGTTTATTTAATGACCATTTGAAATTACAACGTCACTGGGGAAAAAATGACTTATGACAGTTTTTTTTACACTTATGACCCTTGTAGCATCTCCATGGTCACGCGATCAAAATTCAGTCACCTGGCAACTGGCTCATATTTATGACGGTTGCAGGATCCTGGGGTCAGGTGATCCCCTTTGGCGACCTTCTGACAAGCGAAGTCCATGAGGAAGCCAGATCCACTTAACAACCGTGTTACAAACTTAACCACTGCAACGATCCACAACAACTGTGGCAAGAAAGGTCGTAAAATGGAGCAAAAAGTCACTTAACAACTGTCTCGCTTAGCAAAAGAAAATTTTGGGCTCAGTTGTGGTCGTACATTGGGGACTACCGGTATAATAAAGGCATTGTCCATTGGATTGGATATTCTGGGTTCTGAACTAAAGATTCTTCAGAGCTCATTAGGGTTTAAGCTAATGAGCTATTTCCCCCCTCCTCCCTGCATCCCTCCACAGCTTTACTGATCTCAAACTAAAATACTTTCTGTTCAGGTAAGTTATTAAGAAATAAAAGTGTCATTCATGTCAAAACCTACCCATCCACGTGTATGAATTACGGGCAGACTACACTTTATATACCTGTGTGTAAACGCTTCCATCAGATCCCCAAATCTATAAAACAGGAGAAGACCAAAAAAAAAAAAAAGTAATTCAAAATGATAGCCCCTGCCTTTGGGTGTTTAATCATATTTATATTCATGCCCTCTTAGTTTTCCTCGTGCCCTCATAAATAAGTTATCTTTAACTGCAAGTAGGGGAAGCCAAGGAGGAGGAAGGGGGGGGAAAGAGATTGTACAGTTTAGTACCACTTTATGGTTGACATTGATTTAAAACACTCCATAAGGGGCACATAGCTGCTGGATCAATTAAGAGTAAATGCGGTCATGAAACTTGCATGAAGAACAGGCTGACAAAATCATGGAGGAAACATTCTTCATGGGTCTGTTTGCTGCTTGAACATCTTAGAACATCTTAGAAGGAGGAAAGAAAGAGAAAAGGTGTGGGGGGGAGGTGATATATTTCCTTTATTTAATACTCATTGATGGAAAAGCTTCCCCAAAGTAGAATGTGACTCTCTGTCAAAGAATAATGTCCTCTCTGACAGAAATCTAATTTAAAGAGTCACTTTAAAGAATCCATGGAGAAATTTTGGTTTCATCAAACAGGAATCCCAAAGGTGTTTTTTTAAGAGTCAATTGAACATTCTTTGTTTGTCTGAAGAAGCTGAAGAGCTGAACTGAAGAAGCTTCTTGGATGAGAAGCAAAACGTCTTCAAGGAAAAAAACCCAAAGACAGTCCAGTTGTCTCTTAAAAAAAAAAAAAGGACCTCTGGGACAACCATGAGCTGGATGTCTCCACAGACATCAAACAGGAGAAACCCAGTTTTGAGCCAGTTTGTCTACCGTCCTGATATTCTCTCCCGCAGTTTTTGAAAACATACTTTTCAAAAGGATTCGGCTGTCTTGCGTGAATTTGTATCTCCATGTCTGCTCACAGGCTACTAAAATCTGAAATGTTTAGCTTCATGCCTCTGGTGGTTAGGCAACAGAATTGCCTTCTGGAACATCTCATAGGGCTTCTCGAAAATTCTGGATCCTTCTCAAAAATTCCGGGCCCTAAATTCTGGATCCCCGAAAAGTCTGGATTCTAATTCTGGATTCAGAACCTCTAAATTCTGGATCCTCTTATCCTAAAGTTCTGGACTGCCCATGTCCACACATGGTGGCCAGTGGGCTAAGTCTAGTTTTATAGGAAAAACAATCCAAGCATTTCTCAGGTAACCTCCAGTGATACAGTCAAGTTGCAAGAACAGCTGAAACTATCCATGATCCATTTTAAATAAGATAAAATGGAAGTATGTGGGATTAAAAAGTAGGATCCAAGAAGATCTGAATATGTCCATCTTTCTTTCCGGAGGGACTTTTTAAAAAAAAAATTGGCCGCACCTACTTTTCCCTTTGTTACACCTTCAAGCACCATGATGTATTCCTCAAGACACACCAACAGATACTGGTTTTACAAGGTTTGTGTCCCTTGATGGACCTTTGATGAGAATGAACAATTCGTACGTTTTTATGTTGGCCTGCCAAGTTAACATCATGCTTCTCTCTTTCCACAGAGGCCATCCATTTGAATTTTTTAAAAATGCAGATGATGATGATGATGATGATGATGATGATTTAAAAAATTAGATTGGTGAAAGGAGGGTACAGTCTGTCCTAATGTATCTTTTTAAGTGGTTTCCTCTAATACAGGGGTGTCAAACTCAATTTCATTGAGGGCCGCATCAGCATTGTGGTTACCCTCAGGGGGCCGGGTGGTTATGGCCAGGGTGGGTGTGGTCTACTGGGTGGGCGTGGCTAGAGTACGTATGGCCTACTGGGTGGGCATGGCCAGCTCTACATCGTTCGCATCAAGGGTGCCTATGGGGGCCTGGGCAGGAGTGGGACAGATTTGAGGGTCTCTGGCAGAAGGAGGGTCTCTAGGCCAGGGCCAAGGCAGTGGGGGCCGTTCCCTCACTGTTTCCAGGATGGCTTCGCGGGCCGCATGAAACCACTTCGCGGGCCGGATCCGGCCCCCGGGCCTTGTGTTTGACATGTCTGCTCTAATATAATGCTTTGGGGAAAAACATTGCTTCCTGTAATATATAATGCCTTATTTCTATTTATGTCTAAGATACCTACATCCTCTTTCTAATTACAGAATTACATTACAAAATTAGAGGATGAATTTTACTAGCCCCCTGCAATGTTTGCAGCAGTCTATGAAAACAGGTTCGCCCCCCCCCTCCTCAAATTGTGGCATTGATTGAGGTATGACCAATATCTACTTTCTTTACGATGTATTTGTTTCTTCCATTATGTTTATTGTTTTATTCCATTATTATTTTTTAAGTTATTTTAGGGTACTGAATCTGTTTTTAATCTGCTCACTGCCCAAAATTGAGTTAGACAGCCTGATAACGCTAAATTGTAAATATGTAAAGTATAATTTTTTTCCCCTAACCTACGTGTAATCAGAGAGATTTATATTAAAAAATTAACTGCTAAAAAGTTCAGCCCTGAGCCCTGTATTTGGCAACATTTTTTAATGAATTTACTGCGTGGAGAAGTGAAAGGAATGCTTAACGAATTTGCATATGCTGAGATAGAAAAAAGCTGGGTTTTGCCCAGTTTGACTTGGTAAAAGAAAAGGATTCATTAATCAGCCCTATTGACTGTGGATGTCTAAAGGAAGGAAGGAAGGAAGGAAGGAAGGAAGGAAGGAAGGAAGGAAGGAAGGAAGGAAGGAGAAGGAACCTTGCAAATGTATGATTGGTAACAAGATAAAATGCAGAACCCAAGTTTATTTCTCATTCCAAGTTTTGCTAAGAACATTGTTGTGGATGTCTGAGGTTAGGATGGCTAAAAATGCAAAAAAATAAAATAAACACTAAAAAGGAACGTACCATATTTCTTTTTTAAAAAATCAATCTGTCAGTGATACTGCCAATCATTTCTTTAAAAGCCAGGTTGGCAATTCTGCATTCTCTCTAGAAGTTTCATTCCTCTGTATAAGTAACAAAGCCATTGGTTGGGCACATCAACCACACACATAAGTAAAGTAACGGATCGTGCCACATTTTGACAGCCACATGATGCCTGCACAAAATCATACTTTCTTGCTGACTCAAAACCCAGCACAGCAGCTGAGAAAGTATTTTATGTTGAGACTGTTTATTTTTAAAAATTGATTTTGCCAGACAGCTTATAATACATGAAAATCGGTGTGTGTGCATTAAAGTAATTTTCAAAAGCTGAATTATGTATAAAATTGTACAAAGGTTGCGGCAACAAGAAACCAATCTTTTGCAGGGCACATTACACTGAATACTACGTTGTATGCTCTTAATACAGGGATGGATACAAATGTCTACAGAAAATTGCAGGTAGTTCTAGACTCAGAACCACAACTGGAATAGAATTTCTATTCCTAAGCAAAGCAATTGTTACGTTGCTTATTTTACACTTTTTTTTTGCCATGGTTATTAAGCATCAGACCTGCCCCAAGTCTGCCCTATGGGCAAGAAAGACCCACAACTCCATCTGTGTTGAAGGGTATACTTTACTAAAAGCCAAATCAAGCTATTCTCCAAAGCACCTGAGGACAAGACAAGAAGCAACAGATGGAAACTGTACTCAAGGAGACAAGCAACCTAGAACTGAGGAGAAATTTCCTGACAATTAGAGCAATTAACCAGTGGAACCTCTTGCCTCCAGAAGTTGTGAATGCTCCAGTACAGGAGGTTTTTAAGAAGAGGCTGGACAAATTTGTCTGAAATAGTATAGGGTTTCCTGCCTGAGCTGGTAGTTGGACTAGAAGATCTCCAAGGTCCCTTCCACCTCTGTTATTCTATGACATTCTAAGTGGTTTACAATATAGCAAAGCCAAAACTGAAGTTCTCACCAAACTTTCCCGGTTAACTTTCCCCATCCAGTTCCTCCCCAGTTCCTCCACCTTGCTGGTCCCTTATTGTCCATTTATACTGGAATAAATTGTTTGGGGAACTGTCTCTTCATTGGAGGGCTGGTTGGTGAGCCACTGCATTCCATTCCCAGCACTTTGACCTTGGAAGGTAGGATGAGTCGTTTAGCCTTCTTCACTCCTGACTGGCTTCCTCCCCCATAGTCGACAGCAGACTGGCAGATAGTGAATGTGAAGCTGAAGTGTACGATGGCAGTTCTGACACTAAGTGAATCACTATGGTTCAAATGGTCATTAAGTGAATCCAGCTGGATCACAAGTGGGGTTAAGAGAATCCAGCTCCCCTCCCACCCTGACTTTGCTGGTTGGAAGCTCATTGGGAAGGTTGAAAATGAGGATCACATGACCATGGAAGGCTGCAACCATCATCAACAAATGCCAATTGCAATCGCCTGAATTTTGATCTCGTGATTGCTGTGATGCTTGTTAAAACACGTCCAATATTTGCACATTTTGAATTGATCAGACCTGCATAATCTAATTTTAAAAATAAAAATAAAAACCAACTCTGCTCTCTTGCAACCAGTGGTGGGATTCAGCCAGTTTGCACCACTTTGGCAGAAGCGGTAGCTAATTCTTTCTTGCCCAGGCTTAGAATGGACTTCCGGAAGTGGCATCCACGCAGAGAAACGGTTGTTTACCTATTTGAATCCCACCACTGCTTGGAACTGCCTGTATTCTTAGGCTCTATTTTGATCATTCTTAGGCATTTGGTCAGGACTTGAATTATTAAGTTTTCAGCAGACTTAGACTGTGAATCTAACTACAGATAATTAATCATAGCAACAATACCCATAGCTAATGTGAATGGAAACCAAAGCTATGCCACACCTCTCGGTAACCAGAGGAATCAGAAGAGAGGTGTTAGACTGCATCTTATCTTGGCTTTTTAGCTATTATTTTTCACTCTATTTTTATTTGTTTGTTTTCAGCTTTGCATAATGAATTAGAAACTTGAGTTAATTAATGCAAAAGCTGAAGCCTATCCAACTGTTTCTCCCAGATGTCACTTGAAACGAGCTATCAAATTAACACCATATGACAATGACAGTTTTGTAAATCATCCTGTGACCCGACTTGCTGCTGAATATATTTCTGCCAAAAAAAAGGGGGGGAGGGGTGGAATGTTTATTAGAACCAAGCCATGCCTATTGGCTATTTTGGTTTAATCTTCAAAAAAAGATGGGCAGAGAAAAGGTGTGAGGAGCAAGCAAATGTTTTTGGTTTACTTGCCTACACGAATAGACAAGAGCAGGGGTCTTCAAACTGGGCCCTTTTAATGACTTGTGGGCTTCAACTTGCAGAATTCCTCAGACAGGCACCTGTGCCTGGCTGAGGAATTCTGGGAGTTGAAGTCCACAAGTCATAAAAGGGCCCAGTTTGAAGACCCATGGACAAGGGTGTTTGATTCCTATGTCACAATTCACTGTTGTATCTACACTAGTAGCATCATTGGAAGTGAGAGATTCCTCACCCTTTACTTCATAGATTTCCACAAAGCTGGACACCTCTAGTTGCTTGAAAGAGGGCTGCCTGATTTTCTTATAAATGAGAGTTACAGTAGATCACAGGTGGAAACGTAAAGTAAGATTACTGACCTGGCATGGCTACATGAAAGTCGATACCATCCCAATGACCTCAGATTAACTTTAAAGAAAAGTTATTCGTCAGCGCATCCCTAAAATGTAACATTAGGTTGACATCCCATTCAGGATTTTTTTTAAAAAATGGAGGACTATGTTATCCACTGTTCTCTTTGAAATGACCTATAAATCCAACCTCCTCTTTTTTCCTCTTGGCCATCAGTCAGGGGCACATCAGATTCATTCATCCCATAGTTGTGGACAAGTGAATTGACCTGCCTTGATAGCAATCAAAGCTAAACCCATCCATCTGAAAGAC
This sequence comes from Vipera ursinii, assembly GCF_947247035.1. Lineage (NCBI taxonomy): Eukaryota > Metazoa > Chordata > Lepidosauria > Squamata > Viperidae > Vipera > Vipera ursinii. The sequence goes on along the minus strand of NC_139520.1, from coordinate 18,267,812 downwards.
AACACTGCAGGAAATAGGAATGGGGGAGCGGGCTTCTTCTTCCCCCTCTCCCGCAGACATTTGTGCAGCCATGAGTACCACCCTAATGAGATGAAGGCATTTTTATTCAAGGCCACGATGACACACTTCGTTTCTGATGGCAGAAAACAAAACTAGGCTGTGATTGATAGTCTTCTGACACATCAGTCTTTCTGACTGACTCAAAAAGAGCTTTCAAGATGTGGAAAACTGACAGCACAATTCAGCTCCTAAAAGTTCTCTCCCCATCCCACTTGTTCTCCCCTTCCTTTCCCACAACATAACATACTCAGTAGTAAAAGTTTAAGAGGAAGAAGGTGCAATTGGTTGTAATGGAGACATGTTGACAACCGCTTAACTACATCCCCATGAGATCTTTAGATTTGACCATGGCAAGTGGAAAATGATTCATACTTATAACTTCTTCTTCTTCTTCTTCTTCTTCTTCTTCTTCTTCTTCTTCTTCTTCTTCTTCTTCTTCTTCTTCTTCTTCTTCTTCTTCTTCTTCTTCTTCTTCTTCTTCTTCTTCTTTTGCCTCCTCCTCCTCCTCCTCCTCTTTTAAAAGATCTCACCAGGTAACATTTTTGAAACATAGGTAAAAATCTTGCCCTGTGAAGGTGCTTTGGGACATTTAAGAGTCCTCATGTAGCCTAGTTTGCAACTCTTTAAAGCAACTGCATATGCTCCCAGGATTGCAGGCTTTTCCTCCACCGTTGTAATCCTGGGATTGATGAAAAGAGCGTGTATAAAAATTGTAAATAAGTAAGATTGTATCCATATGAGAAAGGTGAAAAGAACAAAGGTCTGGAACTGAATGGCTGAGCTTTACACACTCCTAATCAAAGTTCTTATACCCCTGAAGGAACAACTCACTGACGTATTTGATTTCCGGTTACACTAAACCTTTGCTGGCTCAGGATCGCCTACAAATCCCTATTGTCCATCTGCATGCTTGAATCAGCCTGGCGGATCAACTACTCCCATGCTTGATATGCCAGGCCCTCTCTTTCACTGAAGCTGCACATTAACAGCGACCACAATAACAACAACTCTGATCTATCAAGCATGCATACTACCGTGCCTATAATGTTAGACTCTCAAGACCAGCTCTTTAGGGGATTACATCTCCTTCTTAGCTTTTGCTCTTCAATAGGGCATTAATATTCTCTGAAAGGCCCCCACTCGTCAGAAGCTTTCGTTAAGATCGCCCTGCTTTGATGTTTGTCTCCGAAATAGAATGACGAGGGATAAGAGTTCAAAGTCTACGAAGAAACTCAATATACAAAGGATGTAGCACATCTTAATAAGTAATGAGAATGCCTTTTCCTTTTGTTGCCATTACAAAGCAAAAAAAAGGGGGGGCAGTTTATTATCTTTATGGGGTTACGGTTTCGTGGTGCTTTGTTAATAAATAGCCAAAGTTGTTCGGAGTTTTCGAATGTCTCCAGATAGAGTAGGAAGCACTATTAATAAACAGCGGTTCGGCCAAGGCAATCGATTAACAGTTTTTGATCTGGCAGGCGTTTTATTAATGTGGCAAGCAAGCTGTTGAGGTTTGTTTTTTGTCCCTGCAAGAAACCAAGCACATTAAACACAATGCAGCATGAGAACAGCTTTTGTCTTCTCTCTTCTTCGGGGAATCTGCAATTTTTTTAAAAAAAATATTTGGATACTCGAGCTGGAGGTTGGTAATAATAATAATAACAACAACAACAACAACAACTGGAGCACCACTTGAACACCATTGGCATTGACAAATTTGCCATTAGTCAATTGCAAAAAGCAGCCTTACTAGGAACTGCTTCCATCCTGCGATGATATCTGTAATACCATCAAACATCCACATCTGCCTATCCCAGATCCTTGGTAAGGACTCAAAAGGTAGACAAAAATGCCAAATCCAGTCTGAACATCTAGCTGACTGTGTGAATAATAATAATAATAATAATAATAATAATAATAATAATAATAATAATAATAATAATAATAATAATAATGAGAAGGGAGCAACTGTCCTAGCTTTTCTTTGATGAAAGACTTGTGATGTGAGATGCTTCAAGGAAATGATGGCGGAGGCCTCCAGCAGGATGCATAACAAGCAGGTGGGTACCCCGTTGCCATCTATATATGGAGCATCTGGAAAGTCTCTGGAAAACCCAGGTAGTCCTCAGCTTTTGACTGCAATTGAGCCCAAAATTTCTATTGCTAAGCGAGACAATTGCTAAGTGAGTTTTGTCCCATTTTATGACCTTCCTTGTTGTTAAATGAATCACGGCAGCTTGTTAAGTTAGTAACACGCTTGTTACATGAACCTGGCTTCCCCCATCAACTCTGCATGTCAGAAGGTCGCAAAGGGGGATCACGTGAGCCCGGGATGCTGCAAACGTCATAAATATATGAGTCAGCTCTTGGTTTTGATCACATGACCCCATGGGAATGCTGCCCAGTTTTTTTTTCCAAAATATTCACCCTCTATATTTCTGAAGTGAAAAAAACATCACATTGGATAAGGCAGCCCCATGTTCATGATTCTCCTTCAGTAATCCGCAGTATCATAAGTTTTATTAATAATAAAAAATAATCTTCTGGTGCCCTGATTTAGGAACCAAGTAAATATACTATTTGATATAAGATAAAGCAGAGTTGTAATTTTTTTTAAAAAAAAAATTCACTGTCTAGATTATTGAACTGTGTTTTTTGTGTGTGTGTGTGTATTTTTTTAAAAAGTACCTAAAACTGACAGAGTAGAAAAGCAATTTAGTTCTATTGTCACCTGCCCCACACAGTCTGATTTTATTAAGTTATCTTTTCAAGATTTGGGGGAAGCCACCTTGCTTTTATTTCAATAAATTCTCTCTCTCTTTCTCCCACCCGCCTCAGCAAATCAAAATCAAAATGCAGCCCTCATTTAAACTAAACTAACTGCCTTTACATTGAGGAAGTTGGCAGTTATTTCCCCGATTTTCTCAGGCCCATTGTTCCTATTCTGGAGTGTTTATAGCTTCCATCGCCTACAGCTAACATCTGAGTTTTAGTGAGGTGATATAATAATTTCATTAGGTACTTTCAGTTTGTCTCTGACAAGTACCAATTTCCGAACAGTGTTAAGTATTCAATAACAATACCAACAATAATAGCCTTTCCCCCCACTGTCGTTTAGTTTCCAAAAAGGATTGATTTCACTGCTCAGAAATGTTGTTGTGTTTCTAATTACCACTCCCCACCTTTTCATCAGACAAAAGCTGGCATAGATTATGAAGGACAGTCATAGACAATTTAGTTTGCTGAGGCACAGATCTAGAAGATGCTCAAATGCTCTGAAAGAGGAATTTACAAAAGACAGCTAATGAAAATATGAATTGTTTCTCTACGATTTCCCCAAGAGTTGAAGAGCACCAAAAGAAGAGAATATTGGAAGCTCAGGCTTGAATTGTGGGGTCCTGGTTGCTTTCTGAGCTTGGTGGTTTTCTTGAAGACATTTCATTACCCAACTAGGGTAACAACTGATGATGTTATCTAGTTGGATAATGAAACGTCTGCTAAAAAAACCACCAAGCTCAGAGAGCACCAAGGACCCCACAGTCCTCCTCCTCCTCCTCTCTCCAAACTTCACTCCCTTCTAGCACTGATGATGTGACCCAGTTGGGTAATGAAACGTCTGCAAGGAAACCACCAAGCTCAGAGATCACCAAGGACCCCACAGTTGAAGAGTATTTGGTATTAAAAGGTTTGGAACTCAAGTGCAAAGTTGGAAAACCCTCAGATTTCCAGGAGTTGTTGAATGAAAAATCTGAGCATCCTCCAAAGTGACAATCAAATAGGCAGGTGCAATATTATGACACAATTCACAACTGTCCATATCTGCCATTTTCAACTTTCCATTCTTTAATTTCATCCAGTGTTGTGGCAAAAATGTTTTCCTTCCTTCCATCCATCCATCCATCCATCCTTCTTTTCTCCTCCTCCTCCTGCTCCAGTTCATGATGATGATGATGATGATGATGATGATGGAGACTAATCAATGTCTTTGTTAGCTTCATGAAGTAGAAAAACAGAGCCCTCTTTTGCAAAGGGAGAAAATCTCCAGGAAAATAGATTATTTTGTCCATTCTGCTTCTCCGTTCTTCACCCGCCATACATAATGCATCTCTCAGAATGACACTTCTTTTTGTTTTGAAAAACTTGCAAGAACCCAGAGCCAGATTTTTGAAAACTCCTTTCTCTTCCTCTTCCTCTCTCTTTTTCTTTTTCTCTTTGTTTTCCTCTAGAACATGCCCTGTGTTTATTGTCTAACCAAATGCGACATTGTATGCCTGTACAACTGGGAAAGGGGAGGGTGGTGTGGAATGATCAATTGAAAGCCCAATCAAGGTTTAACAGATAGGCCAGCAGTCACCCCCTGTTTGATATCAAAGGTGTTTTATTTCTCGTCCCTTTTTCGTGTCACTGAAAGAATGCTTCCTACGTGTGGATTAATTAAAGTGTAAACATTAAATATTGATTGATGCATTATCAGCCAGCAGCAGTTGCCTCCGCTCGGATTGATTTCCACAGTGATTTATTGTCATATTTGTGAAGTCATTTCACTTGATAACAAAGAGAATTAGGCTACTACTTTTGCCGTTCTCTTGTGTTCATAGATTCCTCTCTGAGGCTCTTTTTTCACCCTTCTGTTACCGAGCTTGAAAATGTCTTTTATTGAAACGAAGAAGCATTTTCATAATGCTGTTAAATCTTTTGACTAAGGTCAGCTGAATTCGAAATGGAAGAAATTCATTTATAGCCTTATGTGTGAATGAAAATATAAAGAGATCTTTGCTTGATTAGTCCAGCAGATAGTCTAAAAATAACATCCTATCCAGGAGGTGAGATCCAATAGAATAGAATAGAATAGAATAGAATAGAATAGAATAGAATAGAATAGAATAGAATAGAATAGAATAGAATAGAATAGAATAGAATAGAATAGAATAGAATAGAATAGAATACTTTATTGGCCAAGTGTGATTGGACACACAAGGAATATCTCAATAATTATTTTTGAGAGAATAAATAGGAGATTGAAATGAAAGTCCACTGCAATATACCATGGATCTAAAATCAGTGAATTTCTCCCTTACCATAGTTACATTAAGGCAGATTTCCCTAACTTGGTGTTCTAATTTTTAATAGATTGTTTCTCAATCATCCTTCCAAAGGGTTGCATAGTCCAATGTCAGTGGAAGGTGCAGACACAGATAAATTGAATTTTTTGGCAACCCCCCCTCCCCGTTTCTTTTACAAAACAACAACAACCCACCTCATCAGAGAAGGAAAGGAAGGGAAGGGAAGATCATGGCTAACAAAATCTAAAAACAAAATCCTAGCATTGAATAATCACAAATGAAAACAATCCAGCTTTTTGCAGCTAATCACATATAAATACAAATCTGACAATGAACATTCTCTTGGATTATCCCAAACTGCTTACAGTTTTGAAACTGCTTAAAGTCTTTTTTTTTTAGCACAACTATCCCAAGGATTGATTATCACAGATGTACATATGAGGAATCAATTGCCCTCAGAGCTGTTCATGCAAATTGTAGTTGTCAGGGTAATTACCTTCAGAGACTCATCTCATCGAGATACAGAATCCACCATCTGATCCTGAGTAAGGAGTTGAGCCCCTTGTAGAGCTCAACAGATGTGGAAACAACCATTGGCCAGCTGTAGAAGTGCCCAACATTTCAAAAAGCAAGGAGAATGATTATGGATAAGGCCTCTCAGTAAGTAGGAACTCTGAGGGGTCCTTGGTACTCTCTGAGCTTGGTTGTTTTCATGAAAACATTTCATTATCATTGATGATGTTACCTCATTGGGTCATGAAATGTCTGCAAGAAAACAACCAAGCTCAGAGAGCACCAAGGACACCACAGTCTTCCTCCTCCTCCTCCTCCTCCTCCAAAAACAACCAACAACCAAGCTCAGAGAGCACCAAAGACCCCACAGTCCTCCTCCCCCTTGTAAATCCCACTCCTCCCTATCCTAGTCCAAGTTAGAATCTGAAGTAAAATCCTGAAAGCTCAAGTTCAAGAGGCTTCAATTCCAGACTTTTGAGTTCCCAACTATATTTTCCAAACAAGTGTTCAGTGCTCACCTTCAGCCAGGGGTCTGACATTCTCCTGAACTGATTTCCCACTGGGATTTACTTCTAGTGACCAACTACACCGTTATTTCAAGCAGAACTCTCCTATTGCCTGTTTTCATTCAAAGCTCTCCTACAGAGAAAGGAAGAAATAGAATCAATTTTTTTCCACACCATGTGCAAGGAGTTTAATTTTGAGGAAACCTCAGATCAGAGGCCCAATTCCACAGGTATTTTGCTTGATGCTGTAAATTCTTGGAAGGATGTAGTTCTAGGTTCTCGCTGTTGAGATCTGAAGTTCTGGAGAAAACGTGTAGAAAATTCAGAGCAAATTTGTGAGCATTGTTGAACTGTGAACCACTGTAGATATTGGGTTTATGGTTGAATTCATGTAAAAATCAGCATAGTCCAAAGATAAACTACAAATTGTCAGGTAGATGTTATTCATGCAAAGGCCATTTTTTTTCCAGATGTCTCTACTGCTTTCTGTCTCTTCCAACAATAACTTGGCTTGTAACCTGTGAATCTTTTTATCACCAAAATCTGGGCTTACTCAAAAGATTCTGGACTCCGCAGAGCCCCAAAAGTCAAGTAAAGATGTGATCCTTAAATTACCCAGCAATGGTTACTTGATCACTTATTGATTTTGGAAAAAACAATGAGTGCTGAGGTGGCCACAATAATAACAGCTCTGTGACCTCAGTGGTGAGAAACAAAATGTATTCATGAAATGGCCTTGTTACACATTAACAAAACTGTGTATGTTTATGTGTCTCTTGCATTTACGACTCTTTTTTTTTGCCATGATTTAACATTGGAAGAAGGAATGCTAGTCAAAAGCCACTGGAATAAATCATAGGCAGAGGGCTCTCTCTCTCTCTCTCTCTCTCTCTCTCTCTCTCTCTCTCTCTCTCTCTCTCTCTCTCTCACACACACACACACACACACACACACACACACACACACACACACACACACACACACACAAACCAAAAAACAGTAATAGGAAACTGGTGTTCTGACCAGCTAGTAAAACATTAACCTTAAACCAGCACAGCAGTGGCTAAACAACAAACTGAAGGTTGGGGGGTTGGGAATTGCAAGATCTACTCACAGTTTTGAGGCTCTAATTCCAACTGAAGAGTTTTGACTAAGATGGTCTCCGGGCCGTGCCAATTTGCCCTTCCTGGAATAATAGCACTAGTACTTAGACTTATATACCGCTTCACATTGCTTTACAGCCCTCTCTAAGCCGTTTATAGAGTCAGCATGTTGCCCCCAACAATCTGGGTCCTCCTTTGACAGACCTCAGAAGGATGGAAGGAAGCAAAACAAATTTGGACAAAAATACATATCTGGCTAGAAAAGATGTTAAGAAAACATGTAGATTTTAAACCGGAACTATTTTTAATTAGATATATGATCAGGAAAAGATGATAAAGAAAATTTATATTTAACGTTGCATGTATTAACAGCGGCAAGAATTGTACCTGCTCAGTCCTGGAAAAATGAAGAAACACCATTTGAAGAAGAGATAATCAAGAAAATGCTGGACTGTGCAGAAATGGATAGACTTACACTGAATTAAAGAAAAAGGAGACACAGAATATTTTCAAATATGGGGTGTATTTTATCAATGGCTGGAAAGATGTGGTAGAGATTAGGATTTTAACGTGTATTGTTAAATAAAACAAATGGACCCAGACAAAATGTTGTTTATTAAGCACTTAGGAATTGTAAATGTAGAAAACTAATAAAATATTATTAAAAGAAGAAGAGGAGGAAGAGGAGGAAGAAGAGGAAAAGGAAGAGGAAGAAGGAGGAGGAGGAGGAGGATGGAAGGCTGAGTCAACCTTGAGTTGGTCAGGATCAAACTGCTGGCAGTGGGCAGAGTTAGCCTGCAATGCGGCGTTCTAACCACTGCGCCACCAGGGCTCTTATAAGTTATCCAGATTTCTGTGGTTGGTGCCTTTCCCAAATGTTCCAAGTTGTCCCTAGGATTGTTAAAAGGGAGGGACTGAAATGGGTCATTTCCCACTGAAGAGCAAATATGGAACTGTACAAGGTAGTCCACAAACCTCCAACTACAACAGAGCTCAAAATTTCCATTACTCAGACAATTGTTCAATGGGTTTTGCCCCCATTTTAAGATCTTGCCTGCCACAGCTTTTAAGTGAATCGCCGCGGCTGTTAAGTTAGTAACATGGTTATTAAGTGAATCTGGCTTCCCAATTGATGGAAGTTTGCAAAAGTTGATCACATGATCCCAGGACACTGCAGTTGTCACAAATGTGAACTAGTGGCCAAGCATCCAGAGGTTGGTCAGGTGGCCATAGGGGATGGGCATAAATCACTTTTTTTCAATTCTGTTGTAACCCCTAACGATCTCTAAATTAAGTGCTGTAAGTTAAGGACTACTTGTAGTTGATTGTCAAAGAAAAACACACTGGTGAGGATACTAGAAGTCAACTAGAGGTATCTACCTAGTTTTAAATTAGATACTAGACTATCAATTAGGAGTGATATGATAACAGCCTGTCAGTGAGAAGAGGGCTGTCAGAGAGAAGAGGGGTTGAGCTATTCTCCAAAAAAACTGAGAGTAGGACAAGACGTAAAAGGTGGAGAGTTCTGTCCTCTGCTGTCTTATTCCTTGATTGAATTTCAACAGAGTTCAGATTTGAACTCTAGATTTTCTGGGCAGATCTCAATCTGGATGTTTTTAAGAAGAGACTGGCCAGCCACTTGTCTGAAATGGTATAGGGTTTCCTGCCTGAGCAGGGGGTTAGACTAGATGACCTCCAAGGTCCCTTCCAACTACTACTACTACTAGTAGTAGTAGTAGTAGTAGTAGTAGTTATTATTATTATTATTATTATTATTATTATTATTATTATTATTATTATTATTATTATTATTATTATTATTATTATTCTCTTCGGATGTCCATTCAAACTTATTTGTCCTCTTCAACACCTTTATCACCCTCACAGTTCATTCTATGTCTCCATCCAGGTCCTGCTTCCAGCCAGAGAGAAGACCTTCCTTAAAAAGGGCAGCAGAGCAATTCCATGCACTGAAGGGAAGGTGATGAGGAGCAGCTCTGTCCCCAGAATGTTCTTTCTTCTTATCTTGATTCTCCCCCAAAGAACAATGCTCATAGTTTGCATGCTGAATCCAACTTATAGGCATTCAAGATGACAGCATCCCTTGGGATTTTACAGAGATTAATTAGCTGTCTTTAATCTTAATTCAAAGCAGAGCTGCCTGCCATTTTTTCAGCTGTGAGAACTTACACATTGAAGAAAAAGAAAGAGAACATTTGTATTCCTCCAGATCTTCTTCTTCTTCTTCTTCTTCTTCTTCTTCTTCTTCTTCTTCTTCTTCTTCTTCTTCTTCTTCTTCTTCTTCTTCTTCTTCTTCTTCTTCTTCTTCTTCTTCTTCCTCCTCCTCCTCCTCCTCCTCCTCCTCCTCCTCCTCCTCCTCTCAATTACAAGTGGCCTAACTGTCTTTGGTGTGTTATTTCCTGAAATTGTATGTAATTGGTTTTGAAAAGTCTGAAACGTAGTTTTGAAGTTGGCTAAAAGCATGCCTTCTTGATCACTGCTTACATGTTATTTTGCACTTCCTGAAAATGGATTATCTTTGATAATAAATGCAAATTAGGGGGCAATAAATTACAAGTCAAGCCATGTCTGATTATATGGAATATAATTAACTCCAGATTCTTTTACATAGTATTTATCTTAATAATCATCTCCTGTACAGTAAAAGAGCATAAACTTGCTTCTTTTTCATTTTTTCTTCCAGTTATTATATGCCATTATATATATATATATATATATATAAAACGTATATATATTACAGAATTTAGCTCTAAAATGAAGTGACAATTTTTGAAAGAAAGATTAGAAATAAATGAAAAGTGAGGTATGTTTTGCCGTTTTGTTTGAGTTATTGAATTTTTTAAAGATTCCTTTCACTGATGATTTCCCAAAATTGTTTCTAAAATAGCTTTTGTGTGTGTTTGTGTGTAGATTCTATATTTATCTTCTTATATTTATCTATCTCATCTACATTTTGGACTTATTTTATTTTGAAAAGGAGCAAGAGAAAGATTTTGCCCGGAATTTAGATAAAGAGATGGCCATATTCTGCATTTTATGATAACTATATATTCTTCACCTGCAATATCCTGGTTTGGTCAACAAATACACTAAAATGAATATATTTACTGCCCAGTAAGGGCTTTGTGTGTTTGAAACAAATATTTTATGGGAGAAAAGTCATCAACAAGAGAGGCCTGAGGAGGGAAAAAACCTGTCCCTTGGGAAAGATAGTCTCAACAAATAGAGAGCAGTTATAGTTTAACTTCACACATGATAAACAATAATGCATTAATATTTATATTAGCTTCTCCTGAACTGCCATTTCGAGCATCTTCCTGGGAAAGAAGATATTCATGTATTTCGTTTGGATTAGATCTTTCCCAATATGGCAGTTAGATCCAGGTCCTTATGTTTTCCTTGGACAGTAGCAGAATCCCATCCAATTATTTCTAGCCTTAAGAAATCTCTCCCACCGTGTGTGTCTCTGAGTGATAATTTCAGCCCTTGCTGCAAAAGCTCCCTTTTCATACTGTCCCTTGATCATTGCTCTTAGGACGTAGACAAGTAAGGCTATGCAAAGGCCTCACTCAGGTTCCCCTGTGGTCGAAAATGGTCTGATTTTTATCCAGAAGATTGATGTTTGATGTCTCGCCCATCTCTTATTTTCTTCTTTTTTCTTACTTTTTTTTCTTTTTTCAGTTTGACAGCACAGGTTATAAAATGTACTCACCCAATCTCCGTGAGCAACCAAGTTAAGGAAAGCATCCTGCCTTAGTTTCCTCTAATCCATGAATAAATCAGGGATAAGTTGGAGGTGCTTGAGAGAGTTCTTTGAAAGCCCAAGCATAGACCTATAAAAGTTTGTCTAGCGACGGTTCAAAGTTAGAATGGGACTGAAAAATGGGGTTCATACTTATGAAGGTCACGTGATCCTCTTTGGTGACCTCCTGACAAGCAGAGTCAACTGAGAAGCCACTAATTTGGCTTCTGACAAGCAGAGTCAACTGAGAAGCCACTAAGTGAATCTTAAATTACTAACTTAACTAATTTAAGTTACTATTTTATCAACTGCAGTGATTCACTTAACAACTGTGGTAAGAAAGGTCGTAGAAGGAGGAAAAACTCACTACACAACAGTCTCGCTTAGCAAAAGGAATTTGGGGCCCGATTGTGGTCGTAAGTCAAGCACTCCCCGTATTAAAAAAAAAAAATCCCCACTCTCTATAGCTAAAGCCTGAAAGCAAAGAGTTTTTCATTTAATTTTTCTAACATTTCACAACGCCAAGGAAGGAAGGAAACAATTGCACGGGACCGCTGATAAACTCGACTTCCTTCTTTTGGAAGGACATCATGAATAATAATAAAAAAACAAGCAAAGAAGCAGATCATAAGGTTGTTGTTGTTGTTGTTGTTTTTAAAAAAAAATAAAAAGGCTTAATAATAGTCACTGCTCTCTTCCCCTAATTCAAATGAGGACCCTAGTCTATTACATTCTGATGACAAATTGTTCTCAATTTGTGTGGGTCAACTGCAGGTGACTTCCTATATGAGCTCCTTCTATTACTGTCATCTGAAGTTTGCTGTATTGACAGCTGGCAAATTGTTTGCCCAGATGTTTCCTCAAAGGTTTACCAAGATGTGAAATTTGGTTGTGTTCTGTTTCCTTGAAATGGGACCCTGGATGGGGCATTTTTCAAAACAGAACATAGTTTCCAGAGTAGTAACCGTGATAAATCTGTTTTCTTGTTGTCTTTATTGTTCTCATTAATTAAAGCGATAGCCTGCTTCCTTTGGAGAGTTCAAAGGGTGATTAAATATCTATTTTATCCCTAAAGGAGCAACCTTGGAAGTAGATTAGACCCGAGACAGTGCAGCTCCGTGATGGCGAACCTATGGCATGCGTGCCATAGGTGGCATGCACAGCCCTCTCTGTGGGCACGCGTGCCATTTTCCCAGTCCTTAGGCCTCTGCCACCGTGTGCAAAAAAATAAAGTTCAATCAAATTCAACTACTCGCAGGGGGAAAAAAAAGATCTCGCAAAGTTGGAATTGATTGATTGAAATTTTTAGTCGCACCGAGTCTGCTGTTACCACCGCAGCCACACCCACCCAATGGGCCATGCCCACCCAGCACCTGATAATACATAAGTGGGTTTTGGACTGCAGTTTGGGCACTCGGTCTCTAAAAGGTTTGCCATCACTGCCCTAAGTGAAATTTTCCTCTAATGCGATTTTCCCATGTATTTTACCAGGAAATACAGATAGGGCAGCCTAGAAAAGTCAGTGCCCTCCTAACCATACCCAAGAACTCCAAGTTTTTTGGTGATGTCCATTTTTCTCTATGAGTTCATGGTGACCTAACCCAAACCCTAAGTGGAATTTTCCTCTAATGGGATTTTCCCATGTATTTTACCAGGAAACATAGATAGGGTAGCCTAGAAAAGTCAGTGTCCTCCTAACCATACCCAAGGACTCCGAGTTTGTTTGCGATGTCCATTTTGCTCTCCGAGTTCATGCTGACTTAACCCTAACTCTAAGTGGAATTTTCCTCCAATGGGATTTTCCCATGTGTTTTACCTTGAAACATAGATATGGCAGCCTAGAAAAGTCAGTGCCCTCCTAACCATACCCAAGAACTCCAGGTTTGTTGGTGATGTCCATTTTTTTTGCCGAGTTCATGTTGACCTAACCCTAACCCTAGCTGATCCAAATCAACGGTTGGTTGAATTGGAACTTAAAACTGGATCTTCTGCATCTTAACTTGATGCCTTAATTGTGATACCTTACTGTAACACACAAAGGCCTTCTTGTTTCCAAAATCTCCATTCCCCCAACTATGAATACAACTAGGTTATCATAAACCTAAGACACTTGGGTGAAATATCATCCATTTTGAGCACACATTTCTGCAGAAGATTTATAATTCAACATCTGAACCGGATTTCCCGTTAGGCTGGAGAGGACTTCTATTCAAAGGCTTTAGAAGCTTCTGCTGGTCAGCACTCGGTAAGTGATACTAAGGTAGGTCTAATCCAATATAGGGCAGCTTTTGAAAGCTCAAGCTACTTTTCCCACCCCTACCATCCTAGAGTGGTGAGGTGGCTCAGCGGTTCAAACACTGGGCTTATCAGCTGCAGTCCGGGTTCAAGACCCAAGCGCCATGCAATGGGGTGAGTTCCTGTCTTCACCCCAGCTCCTGCGTACCTAGCAGTTCAAAACAAACACAAATGCAAATAGATTAATAGGTACCACTTCTGTGGGAAAGTAATAGCACTCCCTGATGTCATGCTGACCACATGACCGCGGAAATATCTTCACACAGTGCAGACTCAAAGGCCTTACATGGAGATGAGCAGCGCCCCCCCCCATCATTGGCAATGACTGGCACAGTAAAATCTGCAGAGACCTCCTGTACCATCCTTCTAGCTCCCCAGAAAATAAAGGAAGTCAAAGGAAAGTTTTGATAAACTTTCTTAAGAGAGTATCTGATTAGAATGAGATATGCCTGTGGCTGACTTTTGATCTTTACAGGTTACATATTCTGGGTAAGGTTTTGTGGTTTTTTTCATCTTTCTTCCAGAGGGACTGAAGAAAGATAAATGGCATTTGTGCTACTTTTGCTTGAATTGCAGCCTTTTCCATTGCTTGTGCTAAAGAGATCCATTAGTACAACACAATAGAAAACGTTGATAAATGATGGGAGATTAAACTTTGGACAATGCATTACAAGAAAAACCATAAACCACATTATTACTCAGACATAAACCATTTCCTACTTGGATGACAAGTAGATTTCTTCTCCACAGGGGACTGCATCTCACCCCGATTCTCATTATTCACCACCAATATATCTTGCAGCAGCCCCCCAAAAAGGTTCTCATCTCCTATTTTTCTTTTAAGTATCATAAGAGGTCCCTGGTGTGGTTGGGTTTCTCTGAAATCTATAAAAATTCTAATTCAAGCTGGACCACATCCATGTATAATCACATCAGTGGACCATTGCAGATGAGACCAAAGAAACCAACTATCTTCTTTCCTGCACTTCCTACAATAGTTTGCTACTATAGAAGGATAACAGAATAACGGAGTTATTTTCGCCAAGTACGGAAATCAGGACACTTAGGCAGTTCAAATGAATATATAGATTTATTGCAAGCTTAAGTTGTCTAAAAGAATCTGAGATACTAACGGTCAAAGCAAATTGGTGGTAGATAAGAGTCAGAGGAATTCAAGATGGGCTGGACTTAGATCTCTTGTGAATGTGAAGGGACTTGAGACCAATGAAACACTTGATCCCTCCCTCGGGCTCAGCCTGGTCATTTCCTACAGATGGAAGGGACCATGGAGGTCTTCTAGTCCAACCCCCTGCTGAAGCAGGAGACCCTATAGCCTTTCAGACAAATGGCTGTCCAGTCTCTTTTTAGAAACCTCCAGTGTTGGAGCATCCACAGCTTCTGGAGGCAGGTTGTTCCACTGATTAATTGTTCTCACTGTCAGGAAACTTCTTAGTTCTAGGTTAGTTGTCTCCTTGATTTGTTTCCATCCATTGCTTCTTGTCCTGCCTTAAGGTGCTTTGGAGAATAGGTGAACTCCCTCTTCTTTGGGGCAGCCCCTTAGATATTGGAACACTGCTATCATGCCCCCCCCTCATCCTTCTCTTCATTAAACTAGACATACCCAATTCCTGCAATCGTTCTCCATATCCATACCTCTAATCATCTTTGTTGCTCTTCTCTGCCCTCTTTCTAGAGTCTCTAGGATGTAAAATATTCCACAAGTTATTAGATAAGGGGGCAGAGAGTGAACCATGGTGGATAAAGCTGAATATGAAATCCAAAATGTTCTTATGTGGCTTTCCTTATGTCCATAATGGAATAATGAAGTTGGAAAGGACTTTGGAGGTCTTCTAGTCCATCTCTCTGAGTTCCTCCCTTCTGTTCTTTAAGACAAATGAGATTTATATCAGGCAGCTTGTTATACTCTAATGAGTGATGGTATTAAAGCAAAGGTTGATTGGACATTACCAGGGCTGTCATAGTTATAGCTACCATTTTTCATTTTTCATTGAACAGGTTGTTCATAAGTGTTCTCCTCCTTCCATCATTGTTCTGTACTTACGATCTTTCTTCAGCTTTACAGACCTACAAAGGTCATAAATGGGAAGATTAGCCACAAAGTTATCTGTTCATCACCTTCATACGATGAACACTTACTAAATGAGGCAGTCACTCAACGAGGACTGTCCTATAGAAATGAATGAAGTCATGGTAATCTTTCCAGCTCTTACTGCTGCAGCCTCTGGAGCAGCAACAGACCATTAGGTACAAAAAGAAGTTGTTTGTTCTTGTCCTGAAAGGACCTTCTCTTCAGCTCGTTCTTCTCGGATCTGTTGAACTACAAATCCCATCATCCTTTGTCCCCACAGGAATTGTAGTTCAGCAACCTGGAAGGGACTGAGTCAGCAAAAGCCAAGTTAGAGTTTTCCAAACGTTCATTGTCACAACTATTCCTGAACAAAACGTGAAGGTCTTATAAATGACAATATCCAATAGTTTAATTAAGACTTAGTCACACATTGCGTAAATTCCAGCTCCGGTTTGCGAGAAGATTCTATAAATCATAACCGTTTGGCAATGTTTCCTAAAATATTTACACAAGCCCTTGTACTTCCCAGTTTCCAACTCAGAAAAGCTGCACAGGGTGAGTAATAGCGATGCTTTTAAAAAAAAACTTTTCATTCAAAGGCTACTTTTAAGTGTTCATAAAAAGGGAAATGTACAGTAGAATGGGGTAAGAACAGTTGCGAAATTAGCATAAGAGACATTAAAACCCTTCCTATAATCCAATTTACATGTCTCGTTAGATGCGACAGCTATTTCGGTATTTCTTGTACGTAGCTAACATAGAAGAAAAAGCAAGCAAATTCAAATTCAAGCCAATAATATTTTTTTCTGCTCCATCCCTGGGGCCATTCAAGCAAAAGTCAGAGCAGGTTCAACATTCCATGTCCTTTATTTTTTTAAGTACTCAGAGATTAATTAACATTAATTAATTAACAGAGTAACTAACAGAGAGGTGTTAAATCATATAAAAGCAGACGTCTCTCATAAGACTACGTCTGATTTACTTTGGCCATGTCATGCGTTCAAATTTATTGGAGACATCCGTGATGCCAGGAGTGGTTGGTGAAACAAGAAGATGGCTTGAAAATATCAAATCTGATACAAAGCTGGATGTCCAGGAACTGAGAGAAGCTGTGCTTGCCAGACTGGCATAGAGAGCACTTGCTTATAAAGACGCCAAGAGTTGGACACGACTAAATGGTTAAACTCAGAGAACGGTTCTAGACATTTCATCAAACTCAAATCCCTTTTTATAAAGGTAAAGGTAAAGGTTCCCCCGCACACGCATGCTAGTCGTTTGCGACTCTAGGGGCTGGTGCTCATCTCCGTTTCAAAGCCGAAGAGCCAGCGCTTGTCCGAGGACGTCTCTGTGGTCATGTGGCCGGCATGACTAGACGCCAAAGGCGCACGGAACGCTGTTACCTTCCCACCGTAGTGGTCCCTATTTTTCTACTTGCATTTTTACGTGCTTTCGAACTGCTAGGTTGGCAGAAGCTAGGATGAGTAACAGGCGCTCACTCTGCTACGCGGCACTCAGGATTCGACCCGCCAAGCTGCCGACCTTCTGATCGACAAGCTCAGCATCCTAACCCACTGAGCCACCGCGTCCCTTTTTATAGGATACAGAATATAACCTCTGATTAAACCGAGTGCCTCGTGTGTCTTTGCAGGTGCACAGACAAAGATAGCCCAAAGTAAACCGAATAAAATGTGCTTACTCCTCAAACATGAAGCTACTATGACATGCCCCACAAATATCTCTTTGGCTTGCATTATAGAAAAAAAGGGGGGGCTTTGTAACAAGATAAGCGATTATTTTATGATCCTTTCGCTCCCGAGCGCAGCTAAAAAAAAAGACTTCAAGGTGTGTTGCTTTCATTCTCCAGGATGTTCAGACGTGCTAAGTAGAGCATTCTGCAAGTTGAAGCCCGACTTCTCTGGAAGGGACCTAATTTAGAGGAAATCTGTCTAAGTGAGGTTCAAGGTTTTGGTTATGATCTTCAAGTCCTTACATGGCATGGGTCCGGGGTACCTCGGGGACCACCTGCTGCCGGCGTCAACTCCCCTCCGCCCTGTGCGTGCCCACAGAGAGGGTCTCCTCAGGGTGCCTCCGGTCAGGGAATGTCGACTGGTGGCCCCCAGGGGGAGGGCCTTCTCTGTGGGTGCTCCGGCACTATGGAACCAACTGCCGGTTGAGCTCCGGATGGCACCAGACCTCCGCTCCTTCCGCCGCGGGCTGAAGACCCACTTCTTTGAACTAGCTGGTCTGGCCTGATGGGGAGGGTCTTTTTAACGGGTTTTTTATTATTTTATTGTTATTGTATTTTAATTGGGCATTGGTTTAATCTTTTTTAATTTTTGTACTGTTATTTATTTATATATGCCCTGTAAACCGCCCTGAGTCCCTCGGGAGAAGGGCGGTATAGAAATTGAATAAACCTAAACCTAAACCTAAGCCTAAAAGGAAAAGGAATGAATTCCAAAGGGAATGCTTTGAGGGAAAATAAATGAATGTTACGGAGGAAATTTGCTGGGAAGCCACAAGCTTCTACAAAAGGGTTTCCTTTGGAGAAAGATGGTGCTGATGTTGGAAGTGATGTGTGCATTTTTGAGCTACAGTTGGATTATACTTTATGTAAACTAAAAGATCTGATGGAAACCTTCCTTCCCACAGTAAACAGATCTGTTGCTTTGCCCTGCTGTTGCCTAGAAATTTGTGTAGTGTTTTTTTTTTAAATGCAGCAAGTAGTAATGGAAGAGAAATCACCCTTTCTGTTTTGAGGCATCCTTGTTTTGGATGGTCACAGAAATGTGCTGGATTTAGCCTTCAATTTTCTACTTCCAATGAAGGTTCCAACGAAGGAGGCTATTTGTAGCTCAGGGTTGAAGTGAGGGGTCCTTGGTTCTCTCTGAGCTTGGCTGTTTTCTTGCAGATGTTTCATTACCCAAACTAGTTAACATCATCAATGCTAGTAAGGAGTGTGGTTTGCTGTCGGTTTATATTCTGGGGTTTTGCCTGTCTGGGTGGGGGGGGTGGGGGGGTGTCTTAGGGATTCTTTGGTTGGGCTGTTTACTAATGGCTCTGTGGCCTTTTCTTGATTGGGGTCTTGCTTACTTGATTGCTGGTCTGAAGGTGACCTACATATACAAGAATACTCAAAGTTCTTCCGTATTTTCTTTTGGTAACAAGCTTAATCTTATTTGCTGGTTTCAAGAGGGTGGATGCTTCTGTTCCTGAGTTTTTGTTAGCCATTCTTCTCTCTGCAATCTTCCAGTCAGTCTAGATCTCCAGTCTGAAAACAAGGTACTCTAGATCTCTACCGGGATCTTGTAGGTCTCAGCTTTGATCCTTATCTAGACAAAGAACTATCAATAAAGGAGAATATTTGTAGCTCAGGGTTGAAACGAGGGGTCCTCAGTACTTTATGAGCTTGGTGGTTTTCTTGTAGATGTTTCATGACCTCAAATTAGGAAACTTCATCAGTGCTAGTGACAGACTAGCAACTAGCATGGATGAATGTCTAGACTCTATGGAGATTCTCAGTCCTCCAGGTCATGGATGTCCCAAAGGTGCTTTTTCAAGAGGCAGCTGGACTTCCTTTCTTTTCCCTTGAAGATGTTTGGCTTCTGAACCAAAGAAGCTTCTTGGGATGAGAAGTGAAATGTCTTCAAAGAAAAACGAAGAAAGTCCAGTTACCTCTTGAAAAAGCAATTTAGGGACAACCATGACTTGGATGACTGAGAATCTTCATAGACATTTAGCTATGCAACAGAACTGAAGAAGCTTCTTGGGTGAGATGTGAAATGTCTTGGATGACTGAGAATCTCCATAGACATTCATCATTGTTAGTTAGTAGTCCCTCCCTAGCATGGATGAAGTTACCTAGTTTGGCTAATGAAACATCTGCAAGAAAACCACCAAGCTCAAAGAGCACCAATGTAGCTCTCAGCAGACATCCTCAGTGATCTACGAGAGACACGGAATATCGCTGGACAGAGTCAGCCTTCTCCCCAAACTGCTGAGAGCAAATCTACTCTGCAGTACAATAGATTTGAGTATAGGAACACGTTTCAAAGCTTTTCTCCAATGAATGGTGCATCAGAAAAACGTTTCCCTGTTCCCAGCCACTCTTCTGAATTAGTTACATCCTAACAGTAAGCGATTTCTTTTTTTTTTGGCTTAAAATAGGAAAAGAACCCTGTAAAACCCCCACAATGGATGTCCTTACTACATTTCCAAACATCAAATTCAGAATTATACAAGGGTTAGACAGCCTGGTGGGTAACTACATTGGCCTTTCATGTCTCATTATGTTGTTAATTAGCTAATGTTTGTAAAGCACTTTGAAGATGAAAGACACCCATATACATTCCAAGTATTATTATCTCTGGAGAACTGAGTTCAGCTAAGAGGTGCCTAATTACACATGCAATAAATTAGATTTAATGAATCTTTGAATCCTGGTTTGTGTGTGTGTGTGTGTGTGTGTGTGTGTGTGTTTGATGTACGAGCTTCGATCAGGCATTGTGATACACGGAAAGAGGTTTTTGCTGAAGATAGAATTGTATATGAAAATCAACCAGGGGAAAATAAATTGTCCAAGAAGGCTTATGGGGGGGGGGAAGACCATTTTGGAAGTTGCGGTCACTTCTCTTGTGAATTTAAAACTGCTGTGTACCATCTCCAGAAACCAGGTCCTGCATGAATGAATCAGCTACATGCATATGAAAAACTTGCTACATGAACACACTTGCCTCCAGAAGTTGTGAATGCTCCAATGTTTGTTTTGGGAAGAGATTTGACACCATTTCTCTGAAATGGTGTGGAGTTTCCTGCCTAAGCAGGAGGTTGGACTAGAAGGCCTCCAAGGTCCCTTCCAACTCTCTATTCTATTCTATTCTATTCTATTCTATTCTATTCTATTCTATTCTATTCTATTCTATTCTATTCTATTCTATTCTAATCATTATTCTATTCTATTCTATTCTATTCTATTCTATTCTATTCTATTCTATTCTATTCTATTCTATTCTATTCTATTCTATTCTATTCTATTCTATTCTATTCTATTCTATTCTCATTATCCTATCCCATCCCATCCCATCCCATCCCATCCCATCCCATCCTATCCTATCCTATCCTATCCTATTATTATTATTCTATTCTGTTCTGTTCCATTCCATTCTATTCCATTCCGTCCCATTCTATTCATATTGTCCTCGACTTACAAACACAACTGGGACCAGAATTCCAGTTGCTAAGTAGGATGGTTGTTAAGTGAGCTGCACCCAATTTTACCACCTGTTTGCCACTGTTGCTAAGCAAAATCACTGCGGTTGTTAAATGAATCACATGGTTGTTAAGGGAATCTGGCTTCCTCTTTACCTTTGCTTCTCAGATGCCAACTGAAAAGTTGCAAATGGTGATCATGTGAAGTCCAGGACACTGCAGCCATCATAAATACATAGCAGTTTTGACCTTGTGGCCACTGGGATGCTGCAGTAGCTGAGTAAGCACGAGTACCAGTTGTAAGTCACTTTTTTTCAATGCCGTTGTAACTTCAAACAGTCGCTAAATGAATAGTTGTAATTTGAGACATCCCTGTCTAGATACACTTGGCTGCTTGGAGAAAGAGGGGGGGAAACTAGCAAATACAGTGTCAAAAAATTAGATTCTTGCCTCTAAGAGTGAGTTATTTTGGGGGATCCTTGAAATGGGACAGTTTCACTCTTCACTGTCTGGATCAAATGTCTGCAGGAAACCAAATGCAGAAGCGCAAATTTCCACATCTGAATCAGAGGCCATGAACTTGTGGCATGAAAGACCCATCCAATTCTGGTTTTGCTTTTAAGGACAAAGTTTGGCATTGTTTTGTAGCCGCTTGAAGATCAGCACGTGGTCAGGATCAAACATCTCATTAGGAAACACTGCAAGATTGTGGCCACTTCATAAACCCTCCTTATTTATGACAGTGAGCGGATAAAAACAAAGGTCACAGTTTAACTAGAGGAGGCACCTGGTTTTCTGATATGTTTCCATACTAGTTATCTGGGTTTGGTCCATCTCCAATACTGCTTTGAGTTGGCTTTTCAGTCCGTTTACACTGAGTGGGACTCTGTGAAACAATGGAAAACTGGTCCACAGAGCAGAAAGGGGGAAAGCTACCTTAGTTTCATGGATTTTCCCCTTCAAAATCTCACAGTTTGCCCTGAAAGAGAAAAACATCCCCAATGTTATCCAAATCTTGTCCATCACACAATGGTTAGACTCATACAACACCCTTGACTACTTAATGGCTCCATTTTATGGATTTACACAAAGCAATGTAAGCACACTTAGAATACCATGTCCAGTTTTGGTTGCCCCATTATAAAAAAGAAGGCATAAAAGAGCAACAAAGATGATGAAAAGAAGGACAAGGGGTGACATGATAGCAGTCTTCCAATATTTGTGGGGCTGCCACAAAGAAGAAGGAAGTCAAACTATTCTTCAAAGTGTCAGAAGCAAGAGATTTCCTAACAGTCAGAACAAATAATCAGTGGAACAGCTTGCCTCCAGAAGTTGTGGGTGCTCCAATACTAGAGGTTTCCAAGAATATCTTCCAGAATGGCATACAGTCTCCTGTTTGGGTAGGGAGCTGGACTAGAAGACCTCCAAGCTCCCTTCCAACTCTGTTATTCTGTTAAACAAACCAGTTAGGCTAAGTTATGAAACACTAAACAAAGTTAAAACTAACCAAACTTTGCACATGGTGTGAGTGCAGCTGCAAAGGCATTGGGGAACCAGTCTCAGCAGCCAGAGCTAACTTTTAAAGCAGAATTCGATTTCTCCTGAATTCAGTGAACATCCTTTCAGAAGGTTACTTTTGGCCAACTCCACCACACAGAGAAAGTCTACTTCTCCTTCTGGCTATTTATAAACTGATAAATGGGCCTTCCAACTTTTAGATCGTAAGCATGAATTGCTTCAAAAATTAGAAAGAATTTGCACTACTCTCCATCTTCATTTAGGTTTTGAAGGAGATCTAAACATGTCTGGATTTTAGCTTCAGATGTTCAGAGCAACACAGGAAGTTCAGAGACAGTTTCTCCTCTCTCCTAACTGTCCTACTGATATGAATAAGGAGATGGTCACCTCACAAATCCTACAAGTGAGACAAAACTCTGAGTTGCCTTCAGCAACCAAGGAGACTGTGTGTTCCCATCAACAATTCTTTGGATAGTTTGGATAGGGCTATCTGATCACAGCCTTCCCAGTGAGATGTGTTCCATTTCTAGAACAGAACAGAATAGAATCTTGAAGGTGTTCTAGTCCAACCCTCTGCTCAAGCAGGAGATCCTATACCAGGAGTAGGCAACCTTGCTCTTTTATGACTTGTGGACTTCAACTCCCAAAATTCCTGAGCCAGCCATGCAGGGTCAGGAATTCTGGGAGTTGATTTAGTCCGTGAGTCATAAAAGAGCCAAGGTTGCCTATCCCTACCCTATACCATTTAAGACAAATGGCTGTCCAGTCTCTTCTTAAAAACCTCCAGTGATGAAGTACTCGCAACTCTGAAGACAGGCAGTTCCACAATTGTTCTCATTGTTAGGAAGTTTCTCCTTACTTCTAGCTTGCTTTTCTCCTTAATTAGTTTTCCTCCATTGTTTCTTGTTTTGCCTTTTGGGGCTTCGGAAAACAAGTTGACACACACACACACACACACATCCTCTTCTTTGTGGCAGCCTCTGAAATACTGGAACACTGCTATCATGTCCTTTTCTCTAGACTGGCCATACTCAGCTCCTGCAACCGTTCTTCATATGTTTTAGTCTCCAAACCTTTAATCATCTTAGTTGCTCTTCTCTGCACATTTCCCAAAGTCTCAACATCTTTTTTGTAACGTGGGGGCCAAAACTGGATGCCAAGTGTGGCCTTCTAATTAAGGTATAGCCTGGATCCTCAGTTTGCTATCCAACACAGATCTTTCTTTCATCGTAAAACTTTGCTTTTCTCTTTTCCTATCTTTGGTAACGGCGTACATCTCCTTTTGCTGCTACATTTCGGAAAAATAAACTGTTAGCCTGGTATCTCGTCTTCCAAAAACCAAACTGAAATCCGAACTAGTTACAGTTTGAAAATTTATATTTTTCTCCAGACAGGCAATCCAATAAAAAGTAACTTTAGATATAGCATCTACTCTGCCCTCAGGCTGTGATTAAACGTTTTTAAAAGGGCTGCAAGCTTCTCAGCTAATTTTTATTTAGTTGCTTGTTTACCACGAAGCAAGATTTGATCCCCAGGGTTTGTGATTGCAAGCTTTTTTACAAGAAAACTCGGGGAGTTATCAAGCCATCTGAACGGCCACCCTGCCCATTTGGTCCCATCATTAAGTACAGCAAAGCTTGTTTTTGAAAGTCATTTCATATCACATCTGCACAGACGTGGATTGGAGACACAGCCTTTTTGCCTGCAGATTTATTTGTGGGTAAGTTCCTTGATTTCTGCAATCAAAACAGATAAGATCAGAAGCGGTCAGGGAAACCATTGTGTTGGCTAGATTTTGTACAGGCTATTTGGGGGGGGCGTCTATTTGAGCTTTCGACTCATCTGAAAGAGTGTTGAGTCTTCACTCACATCACCGGCAGAGTTGGGAGACAAAAGCTCTCCCTGAACTTCAGTGTTGGTTGGAACCTCTGAAGGTAACCTCCACAGAAGGTTAAGTCTCCTTCCAAATCTAAGTCAAATTCTTCCCTTTTTTAAAAAAAATGATTCAAAACTGCTATCTGTGCAGGCTGTATCTAGAGCACTGTTTTCTGGGATTTGAATTAGTGTTTGGGCATGAACAACCTCTCAAAAGACTTCACCAAGGGTTTAGACCAATCAGTTGGGTGATCAAGGAGAGAAGCTATCTGGAACTTAAGAAGTAATTTCCCGACAGTGAGAAAAATTAATCTGTGGAACGACTTGCCTCCAGACGTTGTGGGTGCTCCAGCACTGGAAGTTCTTAAGAAGGGACTGGACGACGATTTGTCTGAAATGGTATAAGGTTTCCTGCCTGAGCAGGGGTTGGACTAGAAGACCTCCAAGGTCCCTTCCAACTCTGTTATTCTGTCAGATCATCACGGCATTTGGTCCCAATCCAGCTTAGTACTGTATGAATAATCGTCTCAGGCGTTTTTCCACAGTTAACGTGGACACGTCTGTACGCTAAGAGTTCAGTGCTTGAACCCTCCACTCAAGAACTTTCCTTCATGGAGAAAACACTATGCTTCGGCTGAAATTACAATACTCTCCAGCTTCCTTTTAAAATCCCCCCCCCGTCTCCCTGTCTCCCCAAATACTGATCACAGAATATGTTTTAAAGCCGCGTATTTAGCAGCCGACAAATGTAACAGTAAACACACTTAAAAGGTGAGGCAGAGTTTTGACAAGAGACCGATTCTACACAGATACGGTAGATTTCTGAGGAGGGGAAGGAGGAGCAGCCCGGCTTAAATTTGGCAAATGAAACCTTTGCTTTCTCTTGCAAGTCATCTTGCAAGAGGCCCACCGGGATTTGCATAGAGATATGATATCTGTTATACTAATTATATCTATTTGCGCAGGTAAAAGCAGCCATACCCCTGAGCTGTGGCACCTATTAACCGATCAGGAGAGGCTGTGTGCAGCTGTGTTTTGATCGCTGGGAAAGGTTTCCTGGCATCCGAGCGCTGAAATCTCCTCCTTCAGGTTGACAACTGCATCCTAGCGCCTCGCAAGCAAAAAATCAAGGGTTTGGGGAAGGAAGAGGCAGAGCAGAACCACAAAAGATTAAACAGGAAAATAACCTTCCGTCCTCGTCAGGGCCCTGCAGGGTCATGCCCAACTTTTCCTCCAAATGCTGGTTTGCTCTCCTCCCCTCCTCCGTGCATTCCTGGCTTGTAAACTCAAAGGTGACATTTTGGGGATGTGGGTGAGACATCTCTCACCCTTACTATTTTTTTAATGTTGGGGCTAGCTTTCGCAGACCCTAAAATCTGTGTGTGGAAAGTTGATGTTGGGGACAGGGAGATTTTTATCTCTCTTATATCTGTGGCTATGGAGAATCTCAGTCATCCAGGTCCTAGTTATCCCAAAGATGCTTTTTCACGAGGCAACGGGACTTTCCTGTTTCTCTTTGAAACAAAAGAACCACTTCACAAGCGCAGGGCACAACATAGGGGAACAAACCCATCAGGACAAGATTCAGCAGTTCACTGCATTTAAAAGAAAAAGGCCACTCTTTCGAAGACAGCAAAGTCCATATTTTGGACAGAGAGGCCGTTTGAAAGAGGGGTCAAAGAGGCCATCTAGGTCAAAACAGAACAGCCCTCTCTCAACAGAGGGGGAGGGATGGGACATCAGCTAGATAGAAGTTTCTACAACAGAGTCCTTTCAGCAGTTCCAAGAAGGCTCCACACCCATTTGCACCACTCAGGTGACCCTGAGGACAAAGATATGCCTCCAAGTGGCCTTAATGAGTCTCTAAAAGAAGGCAAATGACCAGCTGTCTGCAAGGAGTATAAATCCTCCCGTTCCCCCACCATCCAGTCAGAGTTGAAGAAGCTTCTTGGATGAGAAGCAAAACATCTTCAAAGAAAAACTTGAAAGTCCTTTTGCCTCATGTAAAAGTATCTTTGGGGTAACTTATATCTACGACAGCAGTCCCCAACATTTCTGGCTTGGCAGCCCAGCAGGACACAAGAAGGGGTGAGTCACATGCACACACACACACACACACACACACACACACACACACACACTTGCCTGCTGCTTGGGGACTCCTGATCTACAGTGACCGTATTTTCTCGTAAAAAAATGAAATAAAGGACCAGCTTCCACAAGAGAGAAAGCTGAAAGAAGTTCTTAAGGATGAAAAAAAAAACCCCACCAAAACATATCATTGTTTACATTTACAACTTTGCTTTGCAAAGGAACATTCAACAGCCCTTTCTGAGGGAGACAGCCGGTGGCTTACAAATAGAAAATGCCAATACAGTAAATAAATAAGAGCAAAACCAAGAAAAACTACAACCGTGCAGATGCTAGTAAGAAATTAGATATTTATTTAATTGGTTCGAGGGATAACTATTTCTAAAAACATTTTAAAATCAAACCTGAGGTGTTACCAGTCATCCTACAGAGGCATTTATTTGTACAGATAGTCCTCAACTTACAACTGTTCCTTTAGTGACTGTTCAAAGTTACACTGGCACTGAAAAAAGAGACTTTATGGCAATTTTTCACACCGATGACCACTGCAGCCTCCCCAGGATCTCATGATTAAAGTTCAGACACTTGGCAACTGACTTGTACTTATGGCTGCTGGGGTCACACAATCCCCTTTTGCGATCTTCCGACAAGCAAAGTCAACGGGGAAAGCCAGGTTCGCATAACAACCATTTTCCTTACTTAAACAAAAGGCAGTGCTTCACTTAACAATTGTGTCAAGGAAGGTCGTCAAATGGGGCAAAACTCACCTAATGAGTGTCTCATTGAGCGACAGAAAATTGGGGCTCAATTATAGTCGTATGTCAAAGACCACCTGGGTTATATTTAACCATCCTACAGGCCCGCATTGCTGTCCAGTTCCTTATCGCATTTTCACTTAACCTTTTTCTGTCCTTAGCCTGGCTAAGCCTCCTATCACATTTTCCCTTCCCCCCCCCCCCGGGGATTTTTCCCTTCTTCCCACCCCACCACCCCCTTCTTCCTTCCTTTTACCCAGGCGATTCCACACCGCTATCAGTAATGTTCCCGATTCCAGGAAAGACGCTGTAGATTTTTCTTTCAAAGTTATTCTCCTTCTGACATTGTTTCCTGAGTTCCGCAGCTAGCATTAGGTCATCGCACTTGGCTGTAGCTTGCTTTGTGGTGCCGAGCAATTCCAGCCCCCACTTTCCATTTTCCGCTCTTCTAGCCTCTCTGCCAGTTGTTGCTGAAATACATCTTCAAAACTCCGTCCGTTCTGAAGCTAATTTAAAGAGGATGGGTTCTGTTTATTTTATTTTATTTTATTTTAATTCCATTTATATCCCGCCCTTCTCCGAAGACTCAGGGCGGCTTACAAGCTTAGCAGTAGCCTTCATTCTATGTATATGCCTGCTTGTTAGGGCTTTCACACCCCAAGCAGCATTATTACAAAGTCAGCTTATTGCCCCCAACAATCTGGGTCCTCATTTTACCTACCTCGGAAGGATGGAAGGCTGAGTCAACCTTGAGCCTGGTGGGACTCGAACCTGCACTAATTGCAGGCAGCTGGTGTTACTTAAGGAGGCATTAGCCCACTGCTCCACCAAGGCTCTTTTAAAGCTGCAATGTGTGTCGTTGGTGAACCCATCTACTGTAGTGATTGACAAAACTGACTGACGAAAGCCACGGAGAGAGAGAGATGGCGGGGATTTTGAGGTCGTTCTAGGCTCCTTACGTAAGGAGGACCCATCTTGTCCCTGGAAGGAAAAATAGAACAGAAATCTTACGACCACAACTGAGCCCAAAATGTATGTTGCTAAGTGAAACATTTGTTAAGTGAGTTTTGCCTAGTCTCCAATCTATTCTCCAAAGCCCCTGAAGGCAGGACAAGAAGCAAGAGATGGAAACTAATCAAGGCGAGAAGCAAGCTAGAACTAAGGAGAAACTTCCTGATGGTGAGAACAATTAACCAGTGGAACAACCTGCCTCCAGAAGCTGTGAGTGCTCCAACGCTGGAAGTTTTTAAGAAGAGATTGGACGTCCATTTTTGTCTGGAATGGTATAAGGTCTCCTGCTTGAGCAGGGGGTTGGACTAGATGACCTCCAAGCTTCTGTTCTGTTTGCTGCGTTCTGTACCATCTGTCGGCCTTCAGGCCATCGCCAAGTTCTTTCATCTTGCAAGCTCCCGCAATTCTTCACCAGCTTTTTGGGAGGAAGTTCCATTTGATAACTTTAGCAAACTCAAGGAAATACCTGGCGTATGGGGAAGTGTCAAAGGATTCTCTCGCCACAATGAACTGGCAGCCCCTGTAGAACTTTTCCATTTGCTCTTTGTCTTCTTGACATGCAGACATTTATGTATCCCCTTAAGCTCTCTCCACAGAGCTGAGGATATTTCTTTCCTTGAATATGATTGATTAGATGGGGTGTTTCTTTGAGGTAACGTCAGCCTCTCTCCAGGTGAACTTCTGCAGCATTCAAACTGCTCTCATCAATGTCAGGATTTCTTTCTTTCTTTCTTTCTTTCTTTCTTTCTTTCTTTCTTTCTTTCTTTCTTTCTTTCTTTCTTTCTATATTTACATATCTAGATATCTACATAATATCTATCTATAGATTGATAGATATATTCTATCATCTATCTATCTATCTATCTATCTATCTATCTATCTATCTATCTATCTATCTATCTATCTATCTATCTATCTATCCACACACACATACATGCATACATACATACGTATATACACAATACAGTTATTTTAAAATTTATATATTGTTATTTAATACATATTTCAGAATACGCATCTTCTGCTTTTATACATAGTCAAATGGAAGGTTCACTTCAACGCAAAACAGTCTCATTTTAGTCTCTCCTCTTACGTGTTATTTTACATGTTACTTAGCCCAGCCTTGCTGTTCTTTCCCTGATAATATTTAAAGATGCCTTCACTGATATCTAGTGTAATCTATAATTTTTTGAACCTCTAATTAAACCAAAGAGAGAAACTGGGGGGGGAACGTAAGGAAGTGTTCTACAAATAGCAAATCTGATGACGCTCAACGTGGTTATTATTGTCCATTTCTCATTTTATGTAAAGGACACCCCTTGCGCTTTTAAACAATAAATACTGGATCTTTCAAACAATAAACTGGATCTGATATTTATAAATGACCTTCCTTTTTTTCTTTTTCTTTTTCTTTTTTTCCTTTTTTTTTTTTTAGCAAATCCATATTTCTGAGCCAAGAGTTATTTTGGAGCCATAACCACTTTGTAAAGGAATATGGCCATGGTGTTGCTATTCTCTACCTAACTTTTGTCCATTTTTTTTTCTAGTGGACTTTTTTTTATAACAAAATTATGCCCAGGGCTCCACCCTTATCCTTCCCTTAGGGTTGAAAGATAACTTACTTGAACCCAACTCCCATTGATATGAAATCCACCAATGATCATTGATTATAGCAGGAACAAAGACTTGATTGAGACCCTAACCCAAAGACTGGTTCACAGATTTTTTTTGTAAGTCATTTGATTTTGGTTTAGAAAGTTTTGTGAACCCAGCCATCTTGGTTTATAAATTCTGGTTTGTGGCATAAATATAATATGGGAGACCAACTAGTTCTGGCTTATTGGTTTAGGAACCTGGCTCAGTATATGAATCAGATCAAAGGCCAAAGTATCGGCACTAACAAGTGAGATTAAGGTAGCTTGAAGGCTAATACGTCCTTTGAAAATAAGCCATCTATACTTAAAAGTAATCTCATGCTAATGGTAGGTCTCATTTATTTTGAAGGCTTTTTTAAGCTACGGTGGTGTTTTTCAATAATGGCAAGAATAATTTTTCATGCGTGTACATTTTTTTTTGAAAAAGAAAAGAAAAATTATAGATAAAATGTTCAAGAAAATCCCAAGAAGAAAAATTACAAATAAGAGGACAAGGAGCTGAAACAAACTCCAGTGTTGTTAATAAGTCCCCTCAGAAGCCCAATGCTTTCCAGATACACCTTTTGCAATTATTTAGCAGGTTTAAATAAGTTGCACCCTTTATAAATGATACACCGTTTTAGCGTTAAGAGACAACATTTACACATTGCCAGGAATGGCCGCAACTGCCAAGACCACACTTGGTTTGTGCAGGCAAAGGATCTTTTGTAAACTAGCTCATCAATGATATAAACTTTTTCCTAATTCAACTTTTCGAGATGACCCATTGGTTGATTAACAGTCCTATTGTGTTGAATCTCATTTGGGGCAACTGACCTTTCATAGCCACCAGCCTCGCCTTTTAAAAAAAATACTTCTTAGGGTTTGCTGAAGATCGAAAGATCAAAACGGGCATCCCCCTTATGTAAGGTAAAGGTAAAGGTAAAGGTTCCCCCACACATGCGTGCTAGTCGTTTCCGACTCTAGGGGCCGGTGCTCATCTCCGTTTCAAAGCCGAAGAGCCAGCGCTTGTCCGAGGACGTCTCCGTGGTCATGTGGCCGGCATGACTAGACGCCAAAGGCGCACGGAACGCTGTTACCTTCCCAACATAGTGGTCCCTATTTTTCTACTTGCATTTTTACGTGCTTTCGAACTGCTAGGTTGGCAGAAGCTGGGACGAGTAACAGGGCGCTCACTCTGCTACGCGGCACTCGGGATTCGACCCGCCAAACTGCTGACCTTCTGATCAACAAGCTCAGCGTCCTAACCCACTGAGCCACTGCATCCCTTCCCCCTTATGTAGGAAGAACTAAATTTTCTCTAAAGTTTTCTTTTTCCTGTTTCTTTCTTTGGGGCTCCTTGTTTTCTTTTGCTTCTGCTGGCTATTCCTCCGTTATTTTTCTTTCGTTTTCATTTTGATTGTATCGACACTTGCTCATCTTCTGCAGCTGGTCTGTAAATGGGATCTGCTTGACACGAATCGGCAAATTGCAAAGGCGTCAGAGGTACTTTAGTGCTTGCAAAAGGGACTCTCCTCGCTAAGCTTGAGTAGGCCCTGAGGAGGGAAGAAAGATTCCTGTCCTTGTGTAAAGACTGGAGGAAAACAGACATCCCCAGTTGCAAATTGAAATATTGGCTTTTAAAAGCCATGGCTCTAAGGAGGAATTTCCTGGCAGTCAAAACAATGAACCAGCGGAACAACCTGCCTCCAGAAGTTGTGAACACTGGAAGTTTTTAAGAAGAGACTGGACAGCCATTTGTCTGAAATGGTCTATGGTTTCCTGCCTGAGCAGGGGGTTGGACTAGATGACCTCCAAGCTCCCTTCCAGTCCTATTATTATTATTATTATTATTATTATTATTGTTGTTGTTGTTGTTGTTGTTGTTGTTGTTGTTGTTGTTATTGTTGTTGTTGTTATTTCTGATCAAACTTCGCCTGTTCTTTATAAAAGCCATATATTTTCGCATCTTTATCATATCTCGATTGCATTTGCAGTTGAGGCCACCAGGAAAATTCAGTGCTGTCTTTCTATGGGCAGAGACACTTTCAGTTTCTTTCCAATATCTGTCAAGGAAGACATCTGGCTTGGCATTTTTCTAAATGTTCTCTATCCTTTCCAAGGGGAAGAAGAGCCATACGTCCCTCTGAGAGACATTAGAGGGGAAAAAATGCAGATTTACAGTTATGGTAGGGCCGTCTGTGACCCCTAGTAAAAGGGGGGTGATAATGAGTGAGTTTGACAGTGAAGGGCACCCTTGTTTGTCTCTGCGTAAGGTTTACGTGCCTCCAATTTGATTCTGGAAGGTTATTACTCTAGGTAATGAAATCTCAAAAATAGCCTTTCTGTCGAAGAATGAGTTGTGGCTTTGGGGTCTTGAACTGTAAGCTAGCTCAAGCCCCCATTAATCACTCCAGGAGTCGTTCTCAGTCTAAAGCCCAGGCTTTGCAGCCTGGAGAGCACATGGTTCTTCCACACACCCCTAATGAAAATATGGGGACATCCAGAGTGGCTGGGGTTTGGTTTAAAGCAGAGGTGTCCAGCATAGAAACTGTAAGATCTTTGGACTTCTTCTCCCAGAATTCCCTAGCCAGCTGGGAATTCTGGGAGTTGAAGTCCACTGAACTTAAGTTTCTAGGTTGGACACCCCCGCTTTAAAACAAGTAGAATAACCCCCTTCTATCTGCTCTGCTTTCTGCCATTCTCTTCCCTTGCCTCGGCCCGGAAGGAGGCAGGACTATGGCAGCTAAGAAAAGGTTTGGCTTCCCTCTTCTGTTTTTCCCTCCTCCCAGCTTGGAAT
This sequence comes from Vipera ursinii, assembly GCF_947247035.1. Lineage (NCBI taxonomy): Eukaryota > Metazoa > Chordata > Lepidosauria > Squamata > Viperidae > Vipera > Vipera ursinii. The sequence goes on along the minus strand of NC_139520.1, from coordinate 18,235,528 downwards.
CTGATCTGATGTGGTGGGAGATATCCCCTTGGTGGGGCTGCCATATTAGATATGTCCGCCGCCTCCCCAACAAAGCACAGAGGGGACAAAAAGATGGTGGACAAAATCCTCAAGGAATTAAACAGGGACCAAATGCATTGGGAAGAACAGGATGCAGGCAGTGACGTCCTTTGAACTGTGGGCTTACTAATTCCAAAACTGGGGTGATTTTAGACCTTCTCTCACTCCTGCTTACATTGCCCACCCGTTCCTATTTCCTTCTGGATCTGCATTTGCATGAGAGGGAGAGAGGGAGAGAGGGGCAGAACAAGAAAAGGGAGAGGGAGAGGGAGGGAGGGGAAGTTGAGGGAGAGGGAGAGAGAGAGGGAAAGGAGAGGGAGATTGAGAAGGAGAGGGAGAGAGGGAGAGGGAAGGAGAGAGTAATTGAGAGGGAGAGGGAATGAGGGGGAAAGGAGGGAAAAAGAGAGAGGGAGAAGGAAGCAAACGGTCCCAGTTGTTTCCTGGATTCTTCCCAAGAGTTCCCAAAGAGTTTCCAACCATGTCCAGTTATCTTGAAAGTAATCACATATATATATATATACACTGCTCAAAAAAATAAAGGGAACACAAAATAAGACATCCTACTATTAAATACAGTACATTGTGTTGTTTAAGTGTTCCCTTTATTGTTTTGAGCAGGATAGATAGATAGATAGATAGATAGAGAGAGAGAGAGAGAGAGAGAGAGAGAGAGATAGATATATATATGTAAAAACAAATGGGAGGCTGCATTCATACCAACCCAGAATCTTTAGTTGGAAGCAAAGACGGCAGGAAACGAGGACCTGTGACATTTAACGTGCACAGGCTGGCTTGGTAATACATCTCATTAGCGGGAATCAATACTTAGATGAATTTCCAGCCGACTTCCCTCCCCCCTCCCCCAGGCCTAAAGGCCTACTCCCAAGTAAAACAAAAGGCCCTATGTCACCTCGCAGTCCTTCCCCTTCACTTGGGACCTCACGTTGCAATTTGGGCCCTGATCTGCCGCTAATTACAGATATGGACAGGAACCACCACAGGGGTGTCCGTTTCATGTCGTCAGCTCAGCTAGAGGAAAGTCCCTCAACCTCAGCACAATGTCATAAATGACTCCGTGAGGCTTGTTTCCAAAGCTGCTTCTTGGGTCTCCAAGAGTGGGTTTAAACTTTTTACATTTTTGTTCCCGCCCAATTTCATTTTGGGTGAAAGATAGAGCCCAGGAAAGCCAAGATATTGAGCTATTTTGCTTCCAGTGGTCCACGTATCAAACTGGAAACCAGGAGACTGTCCCACCATAGCCATGACAGGTGGCTGAGTGACTTTGAGCCAGTCACCAGGAGAGAGAGAATTCTAGTCTGGGTTTAGCCATGAAAGCCAGCTGGGTGACTTTGAGCCAATCACCACAAGATGGTGAGTTCTAGTCCTGCCTTGGGCATCAAAGCCAGCTTGTGCCAATTACCAGGAGACTGGGAGTTCTAGTTCCACCTTACCCACGAAAGCCAACTGAATGACTTTGAGCCAAATCACTAGGAGAGTGAGAATTCTAGTCCTGCCTTAGCCATGAAAGCCAGCTGGGTGACTTCGGGCCAATCACCAGGAGACGGTGAGTTCTAGTCCCAATTTAGGCATGAAAGCCAGCTGGGTGACTTTGGGCCAGTCACTCTTTCTCAGCCCGACCCACCTCACAGGGCTGTTATTGTGGGGGGAAATAGGAGAAGGAAGAAGATGCGTTTGATAGGTTCACCTGCTTGAGTTATTTGTAAAAATAATAATGGTGGGATTTAAATAAATATACAATATAAAATAAAGATGTGACTTCCAACTGGAATTTCACCTCTAGCTCTGGGAGTGCAGGAGAGAAAGATGAAAAGGTTGCCTTCACCTCAAACACTGCATCTACTTTTTTTCTGGACGATACTTCCGGGAACTATTTTTATTTATTTATTTACTGTATTGAATTTATTTGCCCGCCCATCTCATGGTGAATGAATCCTGAAGCAAAAAATACCCAGGCCAAGAATAAAAATCACAACGTGCCTATTGCTGTAGAACAGATTGGAAAGGGCAAATATTCAGGAAATGTTAGCTGTATTGATTTTATTCCTTTACAAATTTTATTCCTTTATAAAGTTTCAATATTACATGTTCTTCATTCCAATTCCTTATTGAATCCTGGCCTTTGATTAAAAGCATGGATTTTAATTCATGTACTTACAAGCAAGTCTGAAATGGGAGGCCCCCGTTACGTTTACAAGGCTAAAGATGTTTTCTTGTCCACATTGCTCAACACGCAATCAATATGTTATACTTCTCTTATCTTTTTCTAAGATCTATTTTTTAGCTCAGCCACTTGAGCAAGATTGGGCAAACAGGTAAATTAAGGGCAAACTCTTAATCCTACTTGCTGAGGAATAAGAAACTCTGGAAGTATAACTTCCTTCAAAGTAACTATGTGTTATCCTTTTGTAAAATTACAATTGTACAGGTAAAAGCTAATGCACACTGTTTAGATAGATAGATAGATAGATAGATAGATAGATAGATAGATAGATAGATAGATAGATAGATAGACAGACAGATAGATAGATAGATAGTTAGATAGATAGATAGATAGATAGATAGATAGATAGATAGATAGATAGATAGATAGATAGATAGATGATAGATAGATAGTTGGATAGATAGATAGATAGATAGATAGATAGATGATAGATAGATAGTTGGATAGATAGATAGATAGATAGATAGATAGATAGATAGATAGATAGATAGATAGATAGACAGACAGACAGACAGATAGATAGATAGATAGTTGGATAGATAGATAGATAGATAGATAGATAGATAGATAGATAGATAGATAGATAGATAGATAGATAGATAGATGATAGATAGATAGTTGGATAGATAGATAGATAGATAGATAGATAGATAGATAGATAGATGATAGATAGATAGTTGGATAGATAGATAGATAGATAGATAGATAGATAGATAGATAGATAGATAGATAGATACAGTAGATGATAGATAGATAGTTGGATAGATAGATAGATAGATAGATAGATAGATAGATAGATAGATAGATAGATAGATAGATAGATAGAGAGAGACAGAGAGAGAGACAGAGAGAGAGACAGAGAGACAGAGATCAAGAAATAGGAGGCAAATAAAAAGTGCAGAAAATAATTTTAAAAAGATTTTGGGGGTGGGGTTTTACCCAGTACAACTTTTTTCCTCCTCCAGAACGTCATCTGCATCTAGAATGACAGACATTTTTAAAATTAATTTCTGAGTCCACTGTTCCCAAATTTGCTTCAATACATTCAGCGTTAAGGCACATTCTAACGTTAACAAGTCAAATAGGTGTTACCTTTGTTCTTGTGCTGTGTTTCATTCATCACAGATTTTAAACACAGTTTTTAAAATAACATATTAACCTTGGAGATACTTATAAACCAATTTCGTTCCGGAAAAGAAAGTCTTGTAGTAAATAAGGAATGCCATATTTGGACGATGTGTTTTAAGATCTCTTTTTCTCTCTCTCTCTCGCCCCTCCATTAGCAAATACATTTTCTTCTTTTGTAGTCAGGAGAAATTCACCTTTATTAAATATCCTGAGTTAATTCTCCTAGCCGGCAGAGAAAAGGATAGAATTTCAAAGACAAATGGATTGATCCATTGGTTAAAAGCTGGAGAATCAATTGACAATAAAACTTTTTAATCAGCAGATGGGCCTGTTGAGTCAGAATATCAGTTTCTACTTGATCAATATTACAAAGTAATAATCTTGCTGCTCAAATTAATAAACGGGGGGGGGGGACATAAGAGAATGAGAGCTGTAACAAGCACACAGTTTCGGCAACTGGTAGAAAATTGGGCTGCATCCAATGTAGATATGGAGAGTATTTGATGATCCAGATCACGGGTCTTCAAACTTGGCCCTTTTATGACTTGTGGACTTCAGCTCCCAGAATTCCTCAGCCCGGCATGCTGGCTGAGGAATTCTGGGAGTTGAAGTCCACAAGTCATAAAAGGGCCAAGTTTGAAGACCCCTGATCCAGATGCTGTTGGGTTGCAGTTCCTTGCAGTTGACAATAGTGAGGAATGCTGGGTTCTGCTACATTTAAAGGGAGACTGTGAGTTCTAGTTTTGATGGGTCTTTGGTGCTCTTTGAGGCTGCTGGTTTTCTTGCAGATGTTTCATGACCCAACATCATCAGTGCAAGAAGGGAGTGGGATTTATGAGGAGGAGGAGCAGGAGCAGGAGGAGCAGGAGGAGGAAGAGGACTGCTGCCAGGTCCTTGGTGCTCTCTGAGGCTGGTGGTTTTCTTGTAGATGTTTCATGACCCAACAAGGCAATGTCATCAGTGCTAGAAGGGATGGGTTTTACAAGGAGGAAGGAGGAGGAGGAGGAGGAGGACTGTCAGGTCCTTGGTGCTCTCTGAGATTGGTGTTTTTCTTGCAGATGTTTCATGACTCAACTAGGTAACATCATCAGTGCTAAAAAGGACTCCGCTCTGACAATGAAGGTGTTACTTATTTGGGTCATGAAACATCTGCAAGAAAACCACCAAGCTCGGAGAGCACAAAGGCCCCTCATTTCAACCCTGAGCTACAAATATGCTTCCTTTATTAGTTCTAGTTTTTGCCTTCGGCACAAAGCCAGCTGCGTGGTCTTGGGCCCGTCTCCCTCTCTCAGCCCTAAAAAGAAGACAGTGGCCAAACTTTCTGAAACACTTTGCCAAGAAAATTGCACGAACGAATCCAGGCAGTTGCCAAGACTCAAAAATTGATTCAAAGACACTAATCATCCCCAACAACAACATTTCCATTCTGTGGATGGAGGTATTAAGTGGCTGAATCTCCTTCTTCAGCTCTCATGAATGATGTCCAAATCTCTAGTAGCTTATCGGTAAGTTGGTCCCTATCCCAAATGTGAGCTTGAAACCAAACATTGAGCAGACTGCACATGTGCAGAATGGCGAGACCTTGGCAGCAGAATCAAAAGAGGGAAAAAGACGAAATTTATCTTGCAAACTCTGATATCTCCCACCTCTACTTTAAGTTGCAGCCTTCCCAGCTCAAATTAAGATGCATTTTTTCTCTCACACCCTCTCTTGTTCTGTTTCCAGCAGCACCTGGCCAGATGCCACCAGAGCAGTGAAAGTCACAATTCTGGCACTCCAAGAAATGTAAGACCACAAGCAGAGAAATCAACGCAGGCTTCCAGCTCTGGTTTGCCCTCCTTCTACAGATCTATTTTATCAAGAGATGTGGTGAAATCTCTTCCAATAGAAGGGAATCTCCGAAGCTCAGGGTGGAGACGTGGATTCCTTGGTCCTCTCTGAGCTTGGTGGGTTTTTGCCTGCCCAAGTTCCATGACCCAACTAGGCAACATCAACAGAACATTGCAACCCAGCACAGAGAACCCCTGAGGACTCTACAGAGATATCTTCAGCCACAGGGAAGACTTTGGAGCAAAATGTTCACCAGGCAAAAAGAAAGCAGAAAGGGGACTTCCAGCCCATTGAAACAATGAGAATGTATTGCTCTGGGCATTATCAGCTGATATGGCTTACTAGATGTATTGGCAATAAAAACAAGTGGGATATATACACGAATGAATGAATGAATGAATGAATGAATGAATGAATGAATGAATGAATGGCTTTCAAAGGTACCATGACACATCAACACTTGGGGTGGGAGGGAGGGAGAGGAGAAATTGGTTTCTGCAAATAGGAAGGGGGGGCAGGTAATTGCCAAAGGGTCACACTCTCTCTGTCCTCTCCCTCCCTCCCAACACACATACCCAAATGGCTGTTTTAACTAAAAATGCTATGATCAGGTTGGCTGATCCAAACATTTGCTTAAAACGTGCAAGAAGTAGCATCCTTTCTTTGCCTGAGTCAAAAGCCTATCTTCCTACAGAGCCTTAGATTGGAAGGAACACACACACACACACACACACCAATAAAAAGTGGCAAATTCAGTAGAAGTGGACTTCTGAACTAGTTATTATTCAGCGATCTAAGACAGGCAGGATCTGTGCAGTGGATTGCAAGGTGAAAACCACTGCAGAAAAGCAGAGTGTGGATCCAGCTGTGGTATTTAAGGCTGCTTAAATCGGATGCAGCCAAGATGCCACCGGGAAGTGGACAATAAAAAGGTCCCAGCCTTAAAGGTTTCACACTTCCAATAGGGAGTTTTAACTCATTCCTTTGTAAAGGCATTGGTTACTATTTGTGTCCTGGATCTAATGCATAAGGAAACATGAGGATCCAAGCTAATCTTACCTTTTTAAAAACATCTTGCAATATAACCTCCTGAGACTTTCCTCCTCCTCCTCCTCCTCCTCCTCCTCCTCCTCCTCCTCCTCCTCCTCCTCCTGCTGTTACTTGTCTTCCCCACCCCACCCATTTCAAATCCTCAATATGAACGGAGCCCTTGAGAAGTAACATTACTCCATTGCTTCAAGGCCATTCAGGACAGTTATAATAAACTGGGAAAGGGGTTAGATTGAGTTAAAAGCCGCCTAGTAGAGTATGGTAAAGGGGGGGGGGGCTTCATTCTTGATCTTCACTGACAGGTGGAGAAGGGTGTTGGTAGCCCTCTCAGTGGTCACCTTAGGATCTGGAATCCCAGAGGTTTTTGTTTTTTTAAAACCCACTAAAGAGTGGCAGGAAGGAATAGTATGGGAATTAAAAATTGAGGAATGTCTCTTATTTTTCTTGCTTCTACTACACCAGGTTTTTTTTAGTGTGTAATATTTGGGGGGATTTTCTCCTCTTCATTTCTTTCCTGCTCCCTCTCCTCTCTTCCCTCCCTCCCTCCCCTTTATTCCTTCCTTCTTCCCTCCCTCCCTCCTTCCTCCTCCTCCATTTGTTTTTACTATCTCTCTATTCTTCCTGGCTCAGTTGTAACTCAGTTCTTAAGCTAAAAACAAAATATGGATCAGTTCTCAGTTGTCACTAATAACAATTACACGTTCCTTGGTTAAGGCGGCATCTTCGGCAATAAATAAAAGACGGAGGGGGGATATGGGGGGCGGTCGCGGCGAAAGGAGAATGACCCGTTTGAAATAGAGCGTGGGGGGGGGGCTTCTGGCCTCCCCATCCCCCACCCCTTTAAAAAAAACCCGGAGGGATTGAAATGAAATGAATCGCTTGATCGCAGATCATTTGAAAAGGGAGGGGGGGAGGAAACATTTAGTGATGAGGGAGGGGCGGAAAGGACAGTCCAAGCTAATTTAGAATTTGTTGTTTGGAAGGAGCAGAAGTTCAAACCTATTTCTGGGGATTCTTTGGGGAGATCTTTGATTAATATTTACCACCCAGAGGTTGAAGAGGTCCGTTTGGTGCTGGGATTTTTGATGGAGAAATTCAAAATCCGCGATTAATACTTTCGGGGAAAGAGGGGGTTGTTCAGAAAAAGAACTTAAAAAAAACTTAGAAAAAAGTGATTTGGAAAACTTGGAAACTTAAACTTGTAGATAATCAGGCCAAAACCAGGGAGCAGGCATTTTCAACCAATAACTGAAATCAGTAGTGGGTTATTTAAAAATGACTTCACAAATTTATAAGTTAGATATTCTGTCTCTCTCCCTCATTCCCTCTTCCTTCGGAAGACTATGCAAAAAGAAATATGTAAAAGAGAGAGAGAGGGAGGGAGGGAGGGAGAGAGAGGGAGAGGTCAAAGAGAGCCAACTTCCGACCTTTGTCCCAAAAAATCTCTCCTTTACGAAATATTTCAGAATTTGGGACGGGGATGGGATGAAGTGGGGGAGAGAGACATTTTGTTCCTTGATTTTTAATCATTTCTGTTCTTTGCTGCAACGGCTACTGGACCCGACTATCGATTGTTTTACGCGGACAGTTTCAAAGGCTTTTTCTGTCAATTGGCTGCTGCGTGGGCGAAAAACGTACACACACGCAGGAGTGTGTGGAAGCGTGGGAAAAATTCAGCCAACGCCTCCAAACAGAAGATGTATGTATATATTTAGATACATGTACGCCACCACTGTTTACGGGAAGGTGTGTAGGTATTGGTGCGGGAGACGCGAAGCTACCCCTGATCTCCCAACTCAAAAAAATAAATAAATCCAGAGAAATCGGAAAACATTATCTGTGGGATCCCAAAGGTATTCCCCCCCACAAAAAAGGCAACTGGATTTTCTTCCTAAAAAAACACCTTTGAGAGACAACCACGACCTGCGCAATTGGAAATCTCCATAGGGACCTATGCGTGGAATCTTTGCTTGGCGCCCCATAGAGAGCGCGGGATTTTCTCTGGAGTGAATGAACGAATAAATGCAAAAGGACGAACCGCCCAGCCAATATCGAGTCGCCTTCCCCGACCTCCCCCTTCCCCCTCCCCCCGCTTTATTACATAAATGAGGCCTGTTTTGATCAGAGGGGAGTGGGGGTTAATTTGATTTTTCAAGGAAAAGGGGAAAGGAAATAAATGGATGAAGAAGGAAGGGAAGGGGGAAGGAAAAGGAGAAAGGAAAGGAAAGAAAGAAGGAGAAAGGAAAGGAAAGAAAAGAAAAGGGAAGGAAGGAAGGAAGGAAGGAAGGAAGGAAGGAAAAGGAAAGGAAAGGAAAAGAAAGGAGAAAGGAAAGGAAGAAAGAGAAAGGAAAGGAAAAGAAAGGAGAAAGGAAAAGGAGAAAGGAAAGGAAAGGAAGGAGAAAGGAAAGGAAAATAAAGGAGAAAGGAAAGGAAGAAAGAGAAAGGAAAGGAAAGGAAAGGAAAGGAAAAGAGAAAGGAAAAGGAGAAAGGAAAGGAAAGGAAGAAGGAGAAAGGAAGAAAGAGAAAGGAAAGGAAAATAAAGGAGAAAGGAAAGAAAGAAAGAGAAAGGAAAGGAAAGGAAAGGAAAGTTGTGGCGCTCGCAAGCGCATCTCGCCAGGCTAATCCAGCGCCGAGGATGGCTCGCCCGCCTTTGCTTCCCCCGCTGGAAGTGCGAAGTTGCCCCCTGCCAGCTTCCGAGTCTTCCCCCTCTCCTTCCCGTACGATCCCCTCCCCCTTCAGCCTCCCCCCGCCGAGCGCTTGTCTGCTCTCCGAGGTTTGATTTGCATTGCAGAGCATCGCCCCCACCTCCTCCAGAGATCCTGTGTTGTTGTTGTTGTTGTTGTTGTTGGAACCGAACATCCCACAAGCGAGGCGAGGCGTCTACAGCGGGAAAGAGAATGCCTCTTGCATTTGGCTACCCACCCCCCCTCCCGCCAGGGAAGAGGAGGGGGCGTTGAGAGACTGGCAAGGGTGGAGGGGGGTGGACAGGGCGCCAGGCTATATTTTGCGTGCGGGAAAAAGCTTCGAAGTTGCCTTCCAGGCTGTGACGTTTAGTGGAAGGATTGCTAGGAACAGGGGACGAGCGAGAGCTGGCGTTGGGGGGGGGGCGGTTCGTAGGAAAGTAGCACCCTCCTCTCCACCACCACCCCTCCCCACAATTCCCTCCATCTGGGTGGAGGTGGGCCGAACAGCAGGAAATAAAGATACTCATCCGAGTCAAAACGCCCCCGCGGTTGGCGAGGCTACTCAGAAGTAAGTCGCGCGGAATTCAAAAAAAAAAAGGAAAAAAAAGGCCTTTCTCCCAATTGTAAAAGCCGGCCGCCCCCCCCCCCCCCGGTTTGGTTACAAAGGGCCCCTGCCTGCCTTCCTCCCCAAACCAATGAGCCAGGCGCCGCTCAACTTTTACACTTCCACCCGGCGGGCTGGCGACCGACGTCGTGTGGGAACCCAGATGCCGGGCCGTTTTCGCTTCCTTTAGTAGCGATCCTTAAGCACGGCGACCCTGCGGAAGGTTTCAAAGCGCGCAGCCGCCGGGGAGACTTTGGGAGGGAGGGGGGAGATGGTGGGCACGCGGAAGGGGCTGGAGGGAGGGAGGACCAAGTGGGGTGAAAGCCCCCCCCCGCCCGCGCTTGTCCCACTCCCACCCCCAGCTGCGCGGGTGACAAGAGCTTGGAAAGCAAGCTAAAGGCGCAGGAGACGGCCGCGTTAAAAGTGGATCGCGGACAAGGTCCAAATTAAAAAAAGTTTAAGAAGTGGGTCGATTAATGTAGGAGTGACCTGCGCTCCTGGCGCATTGGTTCCCCCCCCCCCACACACACGGTTGTCATTCGGCACAAAACCCGCGCAAAGTTTCCGAGCAAGAGGAACCGCAAGGCGGGGAAGGTGGCGTCCCAGCCACCCACCCCCAATCCATCTCCGCCGAAGGATGTCTTTAAATATTCAGAGCAAAATAATAACACCTAGAACTCGGGTTATTGTCGTCATTTTTCAACGTCTGCCCGAAAGGCGGGCTGGGTTTTGTCTTTGGGTCAAACTGGTTCCCGGTGAAAAGACAACGGGTTGCGGGTAGGGGAGAGAGGCTGGGTGGGGGGCACGCTTGCGTGTCTGCTCTCACGTGTGAATGGCTAAGTGGGCACACGCTACCCACCTCTGTTCGAAGAGTTTATGGGTTGGCCCGCTTTCGCCGCATTGGCAAAACCTCGCAAAATTTAGACGTTGTGTTGGGTCAACGCGCCCGTGCGGACCTTGAGACATCCAGCTGGTGGGTGCTAAAACAACTGCACAAAAATCGGGCAAACGGTGTGATGAGTTTCGCCTGTTTCGCCGCTGTCAGGGGTGATAATTCTGTCTACGCGTTGCAGCTATTGGTGAGACCACGTTTCGCCTTTGCTCATTTCGGTTCAGGCCCACTGGCTTCAGTTTTTTGTGTGTGTACGCACTCGTGTACTCGTCTATTCATCTTTCTGCGTTTAAGGCACACGGAAACCTCATTTCGGCGTGGGGTTCGCCTTTGCCCATTTCGCGGAATTTGTCCATCTCGCGCCGAGGTGAAAGAAAAAAGAAACCCACAATCTTTGTGTTTCTTTGTTTTTTTTAAAAAAATGCATAAGGGTTCTGCCCCTGCCCACTTCGCCAGAATTTCGCGAATCCAGTTCTTCTAACGAACCAAAGAAGCGTGGCGAAAACGGGCCAACATTTCCCCGCTGGGTGTTTCTTCTGTGTCTTTTGCAGCGCATCATTTGAAATGGAAATGACTCGGTCCCTACTTGTAACAGAAACAATGTACATGCAAACTGACAGCCCGGGAGAAGCCAGCCTCTTCTGTCGCCGACGTTCAGAAAGAAGTAGAAAGAGAAGGATGGTCGTGCGAGGCTCCGCCGACTTTGTTTAAACCTGGTTTGCCCCCTTTTGCGGAGACGCACGTGTGAACGCCGCGTTCTGCGCCTGTATGTCGTCGACCCGTTTGTTTGTTGACTGATTCGCACCAGACTCTCAAAATGGTTTGTGCAAATGAGCCCAGTTTGGGACTTCGGCCTAATCCCCCGAATCAAGAACTAACCAAACGGGCCTTGTTCACACCACCCATGCAGGCGCCGTTTTAGCTGAGTTTTAATCTCCTTTAGCAAAGGGTCCCAGAGTTGGGTGGTGAGAACAAGGCTAATGCAGCGCTGCTTTTTCGAACCGGCCTGCTAAAGCAAATTGGGCCCACGACTTCGCACGAGCGGAATACATGCGTGAATTGACATAGCTTCGCACATTTCGGGTGGGGTGTGGAGGGGTCGGCCCTGTTCCAAAGCAAGGGGGGGGCATTTTTGCCCTTAGAAATCGAGGAAAATGTCTCTCAGATTAGCGCCTCTCCGCTCCTTTTTTCTCCTCTGGCCAGCTATTAACGGTTCCCACGTTAAAAGACGGGAGTTTCGTTGCCTTTTTTCTTGTGCGACCCTCTCCTCCTCCCACAGCCCCTACCGCCCGGACAGAAGGTGTCCCCAGGTCCACCCGCTTTACCTGGAGGCAGGTGAGCGAGGCGAGCGTAAAAGTTTGCGGATGCGGTTGGGAAGGCTAAGAGCCACCGCCGTCCGCCGCGATGCGCCAGGCCGGGCCTTCTCTTGCCTCCTGGCGGGCAGGCGTCTATCCTTGCCCACCCCGCCCCTCCCAAAATCCTTCCGCCCCCATTTCTCTAGAAAAGGTCCCCGCAGCGCTTCCCACGAGGCGCCCAGGCCCGCGGATCCGGAGGCCCTGAATTTGGGAACGCAGGCGCTCCCTCTCCGCCAGAGCAGAGGCACCCCAAAAGATCACGGAGGCGCCCCGGTTCTTCCCCGGGGCCACCTCTCTCAGACCAGGGACGAAGGAAGCGGCTTCGGATTAAAGCCCTGGGCGGATCGTAAAGCTGTAAGTCAGAATCACAGGAGCGCTTAACGGGGTGGGGGGGTGTTTGTCGGCTCCCTTCCTGAAATGCCATCCGAATTTTGAGGGGGGGGAAGGGAGGGGGCAGAGACGACAAACCAGCTTTCAGCAGAGTCGCCGGAGGGGGAGGGGGAGAGGGAGGGGACGGAGGTGCAAAGAATGGGAGGGGCTCTGCCCTTCTCCACCCGGAATACCATTTGACACCCCTCCACCCCCCACCCCCCCTAACAGCGGAGGGGACGAAGGCGGCAGAGGCGCGCGCCCTTCCTTTGGAGCGGGAGAAAGAGCCGAGCCCGGGCCACAAAAAGAAAGTTCCCCGGGAGAGGAAGGCGGAAAGATGCGGAGCAAAAGTGGGAGGGAAAGAGGAAAAGCGTCGCTTGGTCCCTGGGACGGGAAACTTTCTCCGTTAGGGAGAAATAAAGAGTAAAGTGGGCAGTTCAGGGAGGGAGGGAGGAAAGGCAGAAGGAAGGAAGGAAGGAAGGAAGGAAGGAAGGAAGGAAGGAAGGAAGGAAGGAAGGAAGGAAGGAAGGAAGGAAGGAAGGAAAGAAAGAAAATGGAGGGTAAGGGAAAGGAAGGGAAGAAGGAGAGGCAGGGATGGAGGGAGGGAGAGAGGGAAGGAAGGAAGGAAGGAAGGAAGGAAGGAAGGAAGGAAGGAAGGAAGGAAAGAAAGAAAATGGAGGGTAAGGGAAAGGAAGGGAAGAAGGAGAGGCAGGGATGGAGGGAGGGAGGGAAGGAAGGAAGGAAGGAAGGAAGGAAGGAAGGAAGGAAGGAAGGAAGGAAGGAAGGAGAATAAAGAATAAAGAGTAAAGTGGGCAATTCAGGGAGGGAGGGAGGAAAGGCATAGGAAGGAAGGAAGGAAGGAAGGAAGGAAGGAAGGAAGGAAGGAAGGAAGGAAGGAAGGAGAATAAAGAATAAAGAGTAAAGTGGGCAGTTCAGGGAGGGAGGGAGGAAAGGCATAGGAAGGAAGGAAGGAAGGAAGGAAGGAAGGAAGGAAGGAAGGAAGGAAGGAAGGAAGGAGAAAAGCAGGGAGGAGGGAAGAAGCTAGAAGGAAATGATCAAAAAGGATGGCAGGAAGGAGCAAGGATAAAAAAGAAACGTGCAGTAAAAGAGAGAAGCGAAAAGCGAAAAGTCAAAAAAAGAAAGAGTAGAAAAGAGGAAGAAAAAGAAAGAAAAAAAGAAAGGGCCCCGAAAGGACAACGGGGGGGGGGCTGAACGAAAAGTGTCGCCTGGAGGCGGCTGTCGCCTCTCCTGGAGGCCCCGCCCACTCCCCAGGCCCCGCCCCCCCGCGTCCCCAGGAGTCGGCCCGGTAGACCAGCTCGCTCGTTTCCGCCACCCACCTCCTCCAGCCGCCGCCGCCGCCGCCTCCGGGAGACTGACTCCCCCCTCAGCCAACCGGCGCCGCCTCTGCCTGGGAGAAGCCCGCCCCTCCCCGGCTCGCTGGGAGCTAGGAAGGTAGTTGAACTAGGGAAGGAAAAAGGAGAAAGAAAGAAAAGCAAAGAGGCGAAGAAAAGTTTGCAAGAAATTGTCCCGGGAGAAGAGAGAGAGAAGAGAAAGCGAGAAGGGAGGGTCTTCCCATTTGGAGCCCCCCCCTCCGGGCTCCATGATGGATGATGGAGAGGCAGGCAGGGAGGGAGGGAGGGAGGGCGGAAGAAGGGGGAGGGGAGGGGGAAAAGGGGGGGGTGCATTTCCAAGGTCTGGCCTGTCTAACCCTGGAAATGGGGAGGGGTAGAGTCGGTTGAAGGAGCCCCCCACCCTCTGGGCAAGCCCCTAACCGGCGCGCAGATTCTTGGCTCTGCCCCTCCGCGGGCAGCCCGCGGGCGAGGCGGTTGGGGGTGCGTGGAGAGGGAGGGGGGAGGGGGAAAAAAGACAAGTTTGCGAGTGACAGGGCCACGGGGTCCTGCCTCGGCGTCCCGCGTGGGCTGTGCTGGGAAGGAAGGCCAGCCAAGCGAGCGGACTAAGCTTTCCTCCTTCGAAGGGCGCAGGTTTCGGCCCTTCCTCCTCCTCCTCCTCCTCCTCCCCGCTCAAAAAACTCCCAGCCCAAGTTTGGAGGTTCAGAAGCCCCGCGGGATGCGTCTCCCCCCCCCCACACACACTTTTTATTTATTTATTTATTTTATTAATGGGACTTATATCCCGCCCTATCTCCCGAAGGACTCAGAGAAGGACTTCTCCTCCCTCTCTCGCCCCCTCCCCCTCCTTGCAGCTGGGGGAAGAAGATCCCCCTCCATCCATCTCCCCATCTGCCCCAGAGCAGGCCTCCCCCCCCCCCCCACACACACACACCCCTTGTGGGAAGATACGTGTGCAAGAGATCTCCTCTGCCCAGCGGGAGGAAGGAGGAGGGGATCATCCCGGCCAGATCCCGCGATCCGAAGCTCTGCTTTCTAGCAAGTCGAGCCCTTGTCTTCGGGAACCGGGTGTGTGTGTGTGGGGGGGTGGGAATCTCTCTCTCAAGCGAAGACGGAGATCAAAGAGGAACGGGCTACCCCCCCCTCTCCCCAGCCGCACGCGCGCGCGCGCCTCCAGGCCCGTCAGACCTTGCCAGGGTTGCCAATGGGGCTCTGGGTTCGAAAGCTGCGCCCGCCCCAATCTTACGTCCGACCAAAAAGTGCTTTCCGAATTCAATTCGGGTCCTGAACAAACGCAGAGTTGCCCGGATCCGGGACTGAAAAACTCCCAACTCGAGAGTAACGGGAGGAAGAAGAAGAGGGGGGGGGGGGGAAAGCAACTTTTCTTTTTTACCCCTCCTCTTCACCCCCCACCCAAAAAGGTCCCCAAAAGTTGGGGCTGGAAGGCGAGGGGGGCGACTTCTCTTGCAGCTCATTCCTATAGTAACAGGCCCGGCGGAGTTGCTAAGAAGGTTTAAAACAAAAAAACAACACACACACACACACACACTACTGTATCCAAACAAGCTTTTCTGGAAGGGGAGGGGGGAGGGAAGGGAGGGAGGGAGGGGGGCGGGTGATGGTCCTGCGACCTGGGTCGCCTGATTGGGCGGTCGCCTGGGAGCGACAAGGGTCCCCGCCCAATCAGCGGCTAATTGATTAAGGCGAGCGGGTTTGAATAGAGCTGGCCCCGTGCCAATCGCCTTTCAAAGAGTCCCCTGTATGATTAATCGCGGTGCATTATTGATAATCGCAATTATCGCAGGACACATGCGCGGTGCGCGGAGGATCGGGCTAGCCGGAGGAGGAGGAGGAGGAGGAGGCGAAGGAGGAGGGAGGGGAAGAGCTAAGAGGAGGAGGAGGAGGAGGAGAGGGGGGGGCAGGCTCGATTTCCGTAATTTTGAGAAGATTTTTTTTTCGTAATTTTTTATTCGGCCCCAGCTGATGTTTGAGCCAGCATGTCGCGGAGGAAACAGGCGAAGCCGCAGCATTTCCAGTCCGACCCCGAGCTGGCCTGGCAAGCTCAACGCAATGGTGAGGGCTTGGACCTGGGGTGGGGGTGGGAGGGGGGGAAGAAAAGAGGGTCTTCGGGGGAGGAGGCGAGAGAGAAACCTGCCTGGTTGCCTTGGGGCTCTTTGGGATGGGGGGGTGGTTGATGAGTGGGGGGTGGTGGCTTGGGGGTCCTGCCAAAGACAGTGGCCCCCGACGGTCTCCGGTGGGCGATCTGCCTTACTTCCCAGAAGCTTTCCCCCCCTCTCTTCGATCCCCCCTCCCCGCAAAAAAAAATCGCTCTGAATTTTTGCCCAAACAAACGCAAAGAAACTTACCTACCTTGGGGGGGGGGCGGCTTAGAAGAAGGATGGAAAGGCGGGGCGGGGGGGGGAGGCGGGCAAAAAAAGGGGGGGGGAGGCAACAAAACGACGCGCTTTTTTTTCCCCAGGGTGGGGTGGGGTGGGGGGCGGTGAAGGACCCGGCGCGAAGTTGATCAACTGGAGATTTTTGGTGCCTTCTTCGGGCGAAGTCGGTTCCCGGCTGGGTTGGATCGTCTCTGGCCCCTTCTCTCTGTGTCTCTCTCTTTCTTCCCCCCCCCGCTCCCCCCCCAGCCCCCCCTTCCAAGGAGTCCTGCTCTGACTGGATCCTTTGCGATCTGCCAAGCCGAGAACCGGATCTTTCACAATTGCTCACGCTGCTCCCCCCTTTAACACACACGGACCTACCACCGTGCCTACTCAGTAACTCGAAAGCCGAGCTTAGAGGGGGGGGGGGGAGGGAAGGCCCTTAGGGAAACGGCGCTGCAGGACCTCGGGGGGGGGGTGTTGATCCTCTGACACCCCCCCACCATCATTCCCAGGATTTTTTTTTTCTTTCTTTCTTTACGGGGGGACGGGGCCAGAAGCGATCCGGGCCTGACCCCCTTCGAAAAAAAAGAGCTTTCTTCCCAAATCTCTTTCCCGACACCCCACTCCCCTTTGCCTGCCCTCTCTCCTTCCCTTCCCCCCCCCCCCATTAAAAAGCGGCTCCTGCTTGCGAAGGCTGCGCCGGAGCGATCCCAAGTCCCTTCCTTTGGCCCCTTCCCTTAAATTTTAGCGAGGAGGAGGAGGAGGGAAAAAAAAACACACTCGCGGCAAAAACACCCACGGTTTTTTTCGGCTGCGGCGCGTAAAACCGATTTCGTAAAAAAAAAAAAAAAAAAGTGGGGTGGGGTGGGGAAGACGAGCGCGGCTTTTCGGCTCCTGCCCGGCGCAGATGGGTGAGTGTGATCCTTTTGCCGGCTTTTTTTTTTTCTTTTCCTGGCTCTGCGTGGCATCCACCGGCGCCGGAAAGTTTCTTTAACCGGCCACTTCTCCTCTTTCCCGCTGCTCCCATCCCTCTCTCTTTCTCTCTCTCTCTCTCTCTCTCTCTCTCTCTCTCTCTCTCTCTCTCTCTCTCTCTCTCTCTCTCTCTCTCTCTCTCTCCCTTCTCTCTCTCTCTCTCTCTCTCTCCCTCTTCCTCTTCCTCTCCTCTCTCTCTCTCTCTCTCTCTCTCTCTCTCTCTCTCTCTCTCTCTCTCTCTCTCTCTCGTCAACTTGCGAGCAACCCTCGCTTGTCACTTTGGGGTCTGTTCTGAAGGGCATCGCACGGGGGAAAAAACGACAACAACAAAACACCCGGGACTCCGGCGCGTTTCGCGGGCACCCGCCGCTCTTGGGAAACCTGAAGGAAGGCTGGAGAAAGTTGCGCGGGGAAAGGGACCGAGAAGGGCTTGCTTGCTGGCTGGCAATCTCTCCTGCTCCGCCAGCCTTTTGGGGAGTGGGCGCCCGGCGACGCGGATCCCTTCTTGCTGATTTTTTTTTCCTCGGTTGCTAGAAAGCGGGTCGGAATCGGATCGCGCGCGAATTGAAAGTCGGAACGGAGCGGAGCAGGAGGCTAAAGACAAGTGGCTTGGTTTCTGAGTGATGGGCAGTGGGGGGGGATACAGCAGAAAAGGGGAGAAGCTGCAACCCAGGGACACTCTTCTTTTTCCCACCCCCACCCCCTACCCCAAATTCTCCCAAAATTCACGGGCGGCTCCGAGAAATTGATCAGATTATTTTTTCTCTTGAGAAAGAAAAGCGGCGGGGTGTGTGTGTGTGTGTGTGTGAAAGCGAGGACCTGTTTGTTTATTCCTACCTCTGTTTGTTGGGGTGGTTCCGCTAATCGCCATCCCCGTAGTTGGCGAAGCTTGCGAATAAACTGGGGTGGGTTAATATTAAAGAAGATTTGGGGAGTGGGTGTGGGGGAGAGCGAATTGAGTCGCCCAACTTGTTTCGACCGCTTGGAAGACTCAAGGTTGAAGAACCGTAGGGGGAAAAAAAAGCACAAATAAACCCCCCCCCCTGCCGCTGCTTTTCCGAAACAGTTTTTCTGGAGGAGAAAAACTTGATCCGGTGGATCTCCTTGCCGGTTTGGGAAGCATGCCTGGGATCCTCTCTCTCTTTCCCTTTCTCTACAGACCTCTCTATTTAAATCTTTTTCGTCCCTTGACTTTCTTACAAGGTCCAACTTTCTGGGTTGCATCTGCTAGGCACACACAGAAAGGTTAAATTGTGTTTAAACTGGGATTAGCAGTTTGGAGGTGGGAGGTGAAAAGAGAGGGCAAAAGACAGAGAGAGAGAGGCTGGGGTGGAAATGGTGATAATTTCTCTTATTTGGATGTGAAAGTCTCCCCCTAGGCCACTGGTGGGCCCAAGAAAGAACTGTGGCTAAAACTTCCTAGCAGTTGTGCTAACATATTTGGAAGGATGTGAGTTCTGCCTATTCCTATCTATATATTTACATCTATCTATCTATCTATCTATCTATCTATCTATCTATCTATCTATCTATTATCTATCTATCTATCTATCTATCTATCTATCTATCTATCATCTATTTATAATCTATCTCTATCCACACATTTGCATATAAACATATATACTGAACTGTGATCATCTTC
Source organism: Vipera ursinii (assembly GCF_947247035.1). Classification (NCBI taxonomy): domain Eukaryota; kingdom Metazoa; phylum Chordata; class Lepidosauria; order Squamata; family Viperidae; genus Vipera; species Vipera ursinii. Next base: position 18,216,973 of record NC_139520.1, on the reverse strand, counting down.
CTTTTGGCCTCTTTTGTAAGGGGAAGAAATGTTGTTTCTTCTGTCTGAAAATATATATATATATATATAAATATTTGTGCCCTGAAACTATCTTTTAAATGTCTAATATGAGCTCTGCCTGTCTTCCACAGTGCTATTTAACATTACACACACACACACACACACACACACACACACACACACACACACTCTGTTGGTAAAGAAACTCTTCCAGCACCCAAACTTTTCAGCATCCTAGCCGCCAGAAGGATAAGAGGTGTGTGTTCGCATCATCCCCCATCTCACACACACTGCCCCTCCACTGTATCCCTCCCTCCCTCCCTCTCTCCTAACTCTTTTTCATGTGGTTCAAGAGGCTTGAAAAAGTTTTAGGCTAACCCAGCCACTCAAAGATGCAGACAAGCAAGTCAGCTTTTTGCTTTTTTTTTTCTTCGAGGAAAAATAATTACTTTTTTATAAATTAAGTCTCGTTTCAATTTTTTTTCTTTCTTTTCTTTTCTTCTTTTTTTTAAAAAATGAGTTATTTCCTATAACTTCTCAAATCCTTAGCAACCATTTGGAGGCATTTTTGAGCACTTTCTTTGGAAGAGTGGATACCCCTTTAAAAGCTGGGCTAGAAGATGTCCTCTCTGTATTCACTGCTGTGTTTGTCTCTAAGCCCAGGTATAAATTTCAGTAGAATACTTGAAATCCTGTTCCTTTGTTGAGCGGTCCTTTCTCCAAAAGGACTTGTAACAAAAGAATTCTGTGATCTTCAAACTGAGTTGAGGAGGGGGGAAAAACCCCTCTTCTTTTGAGGAAGATCTTGGTTCCAATCGTATTCCAATCTGAATCTTTCTTTCTTTCTTTCTTTCTTTCTTTCTTTCTTTCTTTCTTTCTTTCTTTCTTTCTTTCTTTCTTTCTTTCTCTTTTTCCTGCTTCTGTTTTAGGCCTTAGTCAGGTTGTTAGCCATATCCCTCCCCCTCATAGTATAATGTTTGGATCCATGATTGCTATGAAGGAAAAGTAATTTTATCTCTCCAGGTTTTTCCTGTTCAGTGATGTGGTGGAGGGGGAAAAAAAGTTTTAATCAGAACACATTGATTTGAAGGAAAATGACAATTCACTTTTCTTAGTTGCTGACTTACTTCAGTTAAATAATCCTTCCTTCCTTCCTTCCTTCCTTCCTTCCTTCCTTCCTTCCTTCCTTCCTTCCTCTTGAAAGAGCAGCGAGTTGCAGAAATGTTTCCCTCTTTTTCTTCTTCTCCCAATAACTCTATTGCCAGCAGTACTTCTAGGTTACTACGGCCTTACATAGTTTGACCAAATTGCCTGCAGGCGATGCTTTGTAATAGTGTTAACAGGATTGAGTACGTTGTAATAATAGTGTACAGTGGACGAACTTTTGCTGAACGCCATCCGTCAGGGCAATTTGCCTTTGCATTTGATCTGTTTTTCAGGAACATGCATTTTTTGGAAACTGTGTGTAGCCTACAGTCAGAGTATCAAAGTGAGATTAAGTGGGGGTAATTAAAAGCTAACCCTGATGGCTGTAAAAAAACGATATATTATTTCTTGCAAACAGAATGTCCTCTTCGTGTGATGACTTGGGGTGTTGTTAGCAATCTCCATTGTGAATCAGGTGTTTGAAAGTTTTTTGGCCTGCACCGTCTCGCTCTCCGATTTCGGGTTTTTTGTTTCTTTGTTGTGTTTTTGCTAGTTTGAATTAAACATTATTGCTCAGTTGAAATATAACGAGAGTTTGATGTGATCCTTTTCTCCCTATTTATTTATTATTTTTGACCTCTTTTTGTAACAACTTTAGAGGCAGAGAAGAAGCAAAGATTTGAAATTTTAAACTATGTTCAACAAGTTATACATTCATTGCTCGTGGGAACAGACACAGAATTCTGCTATGTTGCTTTTTTAAAATTAAGGTTATTATTTCATAATGACTTTCCTGGGAAAACACTCCATTCAATGGAATAGAACTTACTTCTGAGTAAAATATGCAGACTCATAGAGCAATTCTGCAACTTACTGGTATTCCAGCTTCATTTTGAGCTGTGCTGTCTTTTTTTCCTGCAGTTTCTTAAAAGTGTATGCTACGAAAATATGTTTCATTGCAGAATACTCTACAAGATTGGGAGAAAGCACACGTATCTGGAGAATGTAAGATATAAAGAATTCCCTCTCGCTCTAGGCAAAACATTAGAAATGGTTATGATTTAATATTTTAATACCTCCTTACTTTATCTGTGTGAATCCTGCCCAAGTTACAATTCTACTTTCAGGGTGGGCTTTGTAATCATTTTTTTTAAGGCTTTGTTATGCTTCTTATATTAGATATTCTTCCAAAGATGGTTGCCGCAATTATTTGACATTTTCCATTCTTCAGTCAGGGACTACTAAAGCCATTTGGTTTTATATCGCAGGATTAGCCTGTTTAATGGCCCTTTGTGCTTCTGCCTAGAGGTAAATATTTTTTTTAAATAGCTGGGCTTTAAAATATATATATATTTCAATTCGGAAAACTTGTCTCCATTTCAGTTAAAAGTTCTCTGTGAAAAAAATATACTTGAGATTCTCAAAACGTCCAAACATCCTTTTTTTTTTTTTTGTTCGGTGCTTTGTCCTTTCCAAACTTCATTTAATTTTCGGGCGATTATCTCAAAGTGGCTGTTTCGCAAACAGATCCTCTTTCTCTGGCTTCCCTCTTTAGTTCCTCCACTGCCCCCCCCCAACACCACCATCCCACCCCATATTTACACTTCTGTCTATTTTGTTTGATAAGTTCCTTCAAAAAGAAAAGTGTCCCCTAGGTTTTTTTTTTATCAGAGCAGCAAATCCCACCCACCAAAGAAGGAGAAAAGGAAGCAAATGGGAATTGGGGCGGGGGATGGTGGGATTGAAAAAGGGGAGGGAGAGAGAGAAAGGAAGGAAGGGGGGGGGAAAACAAGGCAAAAAGTAAAAGTGTTGGTCAAGAAAACCAGCCTATCTGGCTTTTTTTTTTTTTGCAAGTCTTCTCCTAAGCTGGGATGGCTCTGGAAGCGTTGGTAGAAACCACCGCTTGGATTCTGGACCTGGGCTGGCTTGGGGAAAGGGTAAACTCGTCAAGCAAAGCCCGACCCAGTGGAGCTAGGGAAAAGTGAAGAGTTCAGATGTTTTAACCTTTGCCAGCTTCCTTCCAGCCAAAGGTGACAAAGTTCAGATCACAATGCGCAGTTCAATCTCTCAGCTGGTGACCTCCACAGAGACTTTTGCCACTCACTTAGCAGGAAGTTGATAGTTGATTTTAGCTTCGCCTTATCAGCTCCGCTTCTTGACTTAACTCTTATTCCCTTGTTACGCCTCTGGATGTCGGACCCCCAAAGGGAAGAGTGACAGCCAATTGTAGCAGCTCCATCTTTTTGCACCTTTCCGCCACCCCCGAGGATGAGTGGGATCTGGTTTCTTGCTGCTCTGCCAATGTTTACGGAACTAAAGTTGAGATATTAGGTCCTTCTACCGGCCCTCCCCCCCCCCCAATTTGTTTCAGGCCTGCCAGGATGAAACTGTTCTCGAGTTTGAAAGGGGGGAGGGAGGTTGGAGAGAAAAACTGTTGCAAGTGAACCCCACCACCTAGTGTTCATTTCCCCCCCCCTCTTTCATTCTGAAGAATGAACCTATTCTTTCTTGTTTTAGAAAAATAATCACTGGTCTGGTCTGTTACTTCGTTTTGCAACCGAAATGCATTTGTTATTTTTTTTAATGGGCCATACATAGTCTTAGCATATTCAATCTCCAGTGGAACAAACTTTTTCTGCGAGGATTTAAAAAAGAATATATATACATACATATATATATATATATACATACATATACATATATATACATATGTACACATATACATATACATAGATACATAGATACATATACATACACACACATACACACACATACACACACACACACACAAGTTGGAGCATGGAGATGTGTGTGTGTGTGTGTGTGTGTGTTTATGTATGTATAAAATCCATGCCCCAACTCCTGTCCCTAGTTTTAAATATAAGGAGAGACAGGAGCATATTGAAACTTAAGAAATAATAATGTCTTTTGGAAGGATCTTAGACCATGCTGAAGTCTGATTTCATTTCATTTCAAATAGAAATGCAAGTGGGAATTGTGAAGACTCAGTTTGAAGGTCTGTGTTTTGTGTGTTAGAGAAAAGGGGTGCCTGGCCTAAACCTTACATCATTTTCTTTTGGGTGAATATAAAATCTATTCTCGTAATGTGGAGGAATGAACTTCAAAGGATGTTATTCAGGAAGCTGGAAACTTTAAAGACCTGCCTCAAGACACCTTTATTGTTCCTTTTTCCAAAATGGTGCAAGATAATTTTATATTTGCGTTTCTGTGGTCGAGCCTAGGTCTCCAAAGTCAGGCAAAATCCCTTGTTTCCAAGAGAGCAATACTGAAATAGTTTTGAGTTGGCAGCCGGATTCTCTCGCCATTTTTAAGAGAGACCAACAGATTGGCAGCTGATTTCGGGCCTTGCCAACATAAAGTTTCTTGGGATAATTTTCAGAGTTTTGGGGTTGTTGTTTTGTTTTTTTAAAAAAGGGAACCGGATTGCATCGACCTTTCTTATTATTTTGTTTGGGTTTGATGGATCGCTGCATTTTCTATTTCAAAAGTGAGGATTGAAAATTCATTTAAACTTTTCTAAGACAAGAATACTGAAATCTCAAGTGACAGGTGACGAGGCTCCATTGTTTGGGATAACTATGTCTCCAGTTGCTATTATTTTTTATTTATTTGTTTATTTTTAATTTTATTTTTAATTTTTTTTATTTTTAATTTATTTTTAATTATTTTTAATCTCATTTATATCCCGCCCTTCTCCAAAGACTCAGGGCGGCTTACAATTCTAAAGCACAAATCAATGTGCTTAGCAATATGTGTGTGTGTGTGTGTGTGTGTGTGTGTGTATGTATGTATATATGTATGTATATGTGTATATATATGTATATGTATATGTATATGTATATATATATATATAACGTTCCCCCCCAATGGTTTTTTTTAGAAAAAAGGGCAGGGGGAGGAGAGAGAGAGAGAGAGAGAGTTATTCTTTAGGCTGTAATGCATCACACCATTCCCAAGGCCTTAAACTTGCTATGTGAATTGCAACTAAGAAAGGATTTGTAAACTTTTAAAGTTGTTTTTGAACAAGGGTTGAAGCTGGTGAGAAATGCTTCCTGGTTCCAATCAAATAGAAGTGTGGCAGGATGTTATTAAAAATGTATCTTTGTATCTTTTCATTTTTATTTTTATTTTGCACATTGGGAAATGAAAAGTGTGTAAAATTTAATTCGGGGGGGGGGAACAAAGTCCTTTCGGATATTCTCTTGGCGGAAACTTTGCAGGAATAAAAAAAACTTGGTTTTTTTAAAAAAAATACACTGTCTTTTCCTAAAAGCAATAGCGTTCCCTTCCCCCCCCCAAAATAAATGAAATGAGTATGTTAATATGTTTAATGTTAGCATGTGAGGCATAGTTCTTGACTATTAGAGAAAGTATGGACAATTCTAGAAAAACTGCAAATGTTCTACATTTGATATTTGAGTCTTTTTTTTTACTTGCCTTCTAGTAGATAGAAAAAAGTGGGTAGGTTAAAATATAGAACGGAATCTTTTGCAAATTGGGCAGATAATGCAGCATTATAAAGGTGAAGAGAAGGATTTAGGACACATTTTGATTTTTTAGCCCACGCGTGCTATACATTGGAAGCAAATCCATTGTTCTGCATATAATTCATCAGTTGCTTTTTCTGATTTCCCTCACTAGTTATTTAGTTTTTGAATCTGTCATTATTTGTCTAAGCACAGCTGACCAAGCAAAACCATGTTTTAAAGTGGGCTTTATGTTTTGATAAATGTGATCTGGTTGAAAAAGTATTTTTCGACTGAATGCCGAGCTTAATAGAACATGCTGACATAATAGTTTTAATGCTTTTTGTTCAAAATGTGTGAATAAACAGAATGGCTTTTGTTCCTTCATAATTGGCTGGAAAAGTAGAGGGAGCATCATCATTAGATATGGAAATGGGTGAAGAGGAAAAAAAATGTTTCACCTGACATTATTCCGAACTGGCTCCTGTAGCTTTTGAAATGAGCATCTAAAAGGGATACAGCATTTAAGATTAGTTGTCAAAATACAGTGCTTTAAATTGGGTGTATGTGTGTGTGTGTGTCTGTGTGTCTGTGTGTAAGTACACACACATAGACACGCAAGTGTATGTTGTGTTAGACAATAACCACAACGATGTATGCAAATTGTTGCGTTTAATATTTTACTTCTTGCCAAGCAATCAAAATCCTAAAATTCTAATCACGTACATCTGCTAATAGATTCCTAGTTACTAACTTCAATACACAACATTGTCAAACTTTTTTTTTTCTGTTTTCAAACTCCAGAGACAGGGTAACTTAAAACAAAAGTGTGTGTCTGGCACCAATGTCACACTATATGGCATTTAAAAGGGGGGGGGAAATCGATGCAATTTTCTTTTTTCTTTTTTGATAGGTCCAATGACTGTTTTGAACTTGGATTGCTTTTAACTTGTTAAAAAGAAAAGGGGAAATTGTATATTCTCTCCCTTTTTTGTCTTCTCCATCCTCAGATTTTTTTTAATGTTTCTCCCCCCCCCCTTCCAAAGATTTAATTTGGAAGTCATGGAAACTACCTATTATCTGATTTTAGTGTCGCAGGAGAACAGGGAAGGAGGGAGGTAATCCTTGAATTAAATGGGCTTTCCCCCCCCTTCCCTGTCTTTCTAAGTTGACCACACACAATCTGTACAAGTGAATTTTTTGTCCTCATGCTGAGAGAACAATAGGGAACCATCCTTCCTTTGAATAAGATCAGCTAGTTTGAAGGCAGAGGAAGAAAGAATTTTTTTTTTTGAGGAGGGGGGATAACGTTTAATTTACAAATGGATCTTGGCGATAAGAAAAGGCAGCAACTAGTGATAACAAATCTGAAATGAAAGGGACTTTTCCTCCCCCCAATGAAAGGTTCAGAGTTATCGCTTAAACAAGCCAGAACAGTTAAAAGCAAAGAGTTTTGATAGGGTCACAAACAAGGAAGATTGCATGGCGTAATCCGCCTGAACAATCCAAATTGATTTCTTATTGTATAGAAACATTTTCTCTTAGCTGCTCATCTTCTTTCTTTCTTTTAACCCATTTCATGCTCTTCGCGCCCCTCCTTTCTCTTTATCCAGAAATGTAACATATTTTTTAAATGCTGTTTTTATAGATACGAGGTTATAATCTAACCTTATCTGTGTGGTAGTAAAATGACAGTGACTTTATGGAGCTGGCAGGCAGTGTCTATTCTAAGTGGGGCTACCCTAAGTTTTACCACCAAGGAGCATGATTTTTTTTAAAAAAAAAAGATTACCTCCCATTGATCCGAAGCACGTGTCACGGGGAAGCGAATCTTATTGATTAGGAAGGAACCGGTTTGCAAGCAATGTGGTCCTCAGTAGTTCTTAAAAGTTCAGGGGGCTTGTTTGGAGAAAGGACTTTTTGTAAGCTAAAGCTAACAATATGTTTAGGCACCTGTGGAGCCAGGCCAAATGTGTTTATCAGAAAAGAAATTGCACTGCATAGAAGTCTGTTTGGGCTTTGCCGAGCAACAATAAACTTCAAAGAACACGGAGGTCTAAGTGCCATGAGAAAGATTGAGCAACAAACCCTTGATTGTGGAAAACACGGGATATTTTTCTCTGACAGGCCATCCCTTTCTTTCTTGCCCCTAGAAATAACAGAATGAACAAATGGAAAACAAGGGTTTGCCGGGGAGAAGAAACAGTTAGCTTGTGTGTTCCTTAAGAGCTCAAAAGATTGTTTTGTTTGTGGCCAACTCTGATCACATGTGGTCTTTTTCTCCTCTGGGTTCCCCATCCCAACCTGTTTACTTTTGTCCATAACTGATGGAGATATGGAAGGACCAGAGATTAGTTCAGGGATAATAGGGTGAGTGTCCAAGAGATTTTTGAAGCAGCCAAAGATGAACAAAGGTTGAAGGAAACTTAAGAGTCAAATGAATCAACAGATGTTGGTTTTCCGTTTGGTGGATCACGAGGTGGTAAACCGAACAAAATGGACAGAACTGTCAGTTTCTTGCTATGGAATTTGATTTATGCCCCATGTCTTCAATTCATGCTATTTTATATTACTATGGATTATTTGGAGGACCCATCACCTTGGACACGAATGTTGATTTAAAGGTCTACTTGTGCACTCTTAAAACTCAATGGACAATGTTTGTGAATTTATACTTGTTCTCACCCTGCCTTGTGTGCATCTGGTGATCCAAACTTGATTTTTATTCTGGACCACTAAAACGTCTTGGGGGAAAAAAAGAAACGAAAACTTTAAGGTCTACAGGTTTTCTTGCCAGCTTTTAGCAAGTAATGTCATCCAAAGGCGAGGTATGGCTTAAGGGAAGAATGTCCTTCCTCAATGAATATTTGAGCATGGTATATAAATACCTTAATCTGCTTTCATCAGATTCCTGAAATGTCCCCCTTTTCCATCTATCATTTCATGGCGAGTAGCTTAAAGAGTCACAAAGAAAACTGACATCTGATGTTCAGGTTGAGCATTGGAACATTATCCTTCAGATTTCACATTTCTCTGAATTGGGACACAATATATGTTCCACCCAGGAAGTGCCTGAAAAATTTAAAATCTCTGTTCCTACAGAACTGGGATTGTACCTATGGAGCTGAATTCTGTTCCTAGTTGTATTCCAATTGTATCTCAATTCCTAGTTTAAAAAGCCTGAAAGCTCCATGTTCTCTTTTTCTGTCCTTATGTTTTTGAAGTTGGTGCAAGAAGATAGGCGTTCCTTTGTAGAAAAATTATAATAATTGTCTCATAATATGCTGTTGTGCTGAATAGAACTGGTGGGGCACCTATCACACTGATCATGGGCAGAGAGCTACGCAATCCATCATTTTTGTTGTGAACTCCTTTCCCCATCATGAGGCTGAATGTTTAAGGGTCATCTCAGAAAGCCACAACCCATCATATCCTATAGATTCACATTAGTAACTGGGAACTGAAGTCCACAAGTCTTAACATTGTCAAGGTTCCAGACTTCTAACTTAAGTAACGTGGAAAGAAAATTCCATAACTTTGTAGCTGCCCCTCGTTAAAAAGGAAAATCTTTAGGAAAATGGCAGACATGAAACTTGAGACTTTAAATAACGACAAATTAATTCAGCGATAGGCTGACTGTCCAAGAGATATCTGAACAGCCCAAGATGGACAAGCTTGAATGGAATATCAGACTCAAATGAGTTGGCTGAGTTGAGATGGTTGAGTTTTCCATTTTTCCCCCCAAAAAGAAACAAAGGGAGAAGAACTCTTTAGGGATGAGATGAACTCAACATCTCCTCTGGTTGACTTCTTTTTTCCTTGTGACCTATTTATAATTTCTGGACAATTGTTAATTTTGCTTCTTTCTCTCTCTCTTTTTCTCTTCCTCCCCTCCCCGCCTTGGGCCCATAGGAGACACACAGAAGGGTCAACCCAATCGGACCCACAAGACAAAGGATGCCCATGTCTGTGGCAGATGTTGCGCTGAGTTCTTTGAACTACCAGACCTGCTACAACACAAGAAGACCTGTACTAAAAAACAACTGGTTTTAATTGTGAATGAAAGCTCTGTATCTCCTTCGGAAGCCTTCCCTCCTAGCCTCCCTAAAAATAATTCCGATGAACGGAAGAACAATACAGATAACAACGTGGATCAAGTTGAATGCAGCAGCGTTCCTGAGCAAGGCGACAAACTTGACAAGGAAGAAACCATGGATCTAGAGTCTTCTTCCAGTGTTAGCAAAAGCACTAGCAGTACTTCCCAGACCGTCAGCAGTAGTATTGCAAGCAGTAACTGCTCCACAAAGGGTACCTCAGCTCTTACAACCTCTCTACCTCAACTGGGGGATCTAACCACGCTGGGCAACTTCTCTGTGATCAATAGCAATGTTATCATCGAGAATCTTCAGAGCACGAAAGTAGCGGTGGCCCAGTTCTCTCAGGAAGCACGCTGCAATGGCACCTCAACCAACAAGCTGGCCGTCCCTGCCCTAATGGAGCAACTGTTGGCTTTGCAACAGCAACAGATCCATCAGCTGCAACTGATTGAACAAATCCGTCACCAAATATTATTGCTGGCTTCCCAGAACGCAGACTTGCCAACGTCTCCCAGCCCGCCTCAGAGTACAGTACGAGCATCAGCCAACCCCTTGTCGACATTAAGTTCCCATTTATCCCAACAGCTGGCTGCAGCAGCTGGATTGGCACAAAGCCTCGCTAGCCAGTCTGCCAGCATTGGTGGTATGAAACACCTATCTCCTCAACAGCTACCTCAGAGCAATTCTGGGAACACTACGATTCCATCCAGTAGCGGCTTATCTCCAAGTATTAGCCTAGCTACCGCAGCAATTACAACGTCACCTTCTGACAAAGTGATTACAAATGCTGGTGGTCCACCACTTGGCAACCCGCCAGGGACCGTGTCATCATCTCCAGCTTTTGCAATAAGCAGTTTATTAAGCCCTGTATCAAATCCGCTTCTACCTCAACCCACTCCTAGTAACTCTGTGTTCCCCAATCCTTTATCCAATCTGGGAACACCCGCAGAGGACTTAAACTCGTTGTCTGCTTTGGCCCAGCAGAGGAAAAGCAAGCCGCCCAATCTAACCGCCTTTGAAACGAAAAGTAATTCGGACGAAGCGTTCTTCAAACATAAGTGCAGGTTCTGCGCAAAAGTTTTTGGGAGCGACAGTGCCTTGCAGATCCATTTGCGTTCTCATACTGGGGAGAGGCCCTTCAAATGCAACATCTGTGGAAACCGGTTTTCCACCAAGGGGAATTTAAAAGTCCACTTCCAACGGCATAAAGAAAAATACCCTCACATTCAAATGAACCCGTATCCAGTACCAGAGCATTTAGACAACATTCCCACAAGTACGGGGATTCCGTATGGGATGTCCATACCACCGGAGAAACCGGTCACCAGTTGGTTGGATAACAAACCAGTGTTATCAACTTTGACCCCATCCGTTGGCCTGCCACTTCCAGCCACAATTCCCAGCTTGACCCCTTTTATCAAAACAGAGGAGCCTCAGCCCATTCCCATCAGTCACCCTTCATCTAGTCCTCCGTGTTCGGTCAAAAGTGACTCTGGCTCCATTGATCCTGCAGGGAAGAACTCCAATGGGAATCTGGCAGAAGGAGAAATGGGGGCTCTGCTGTCTTCCGGTGACAAACCAGAAGAAAGCACGGCCAGCGTTTCCTCTAGTGTGAATCATTCTGCAACCTCCCCAGCGGCAGAATCGGATTCCAGCAACGCGGTGGCTTTTACCAATCCACTGATGCCTCTCCTGTCCGACCAGTTTAAGGCCAAGTTTCCATTTGGAGGGCTGCTGGATGGAACGCCAGCCTCGGAGACCTCAAAGCTGCAGCAGCTTGTAGAAAACATTGACAAAAAGGCAAGCGATCCAAACGAGTGTCTCATTTGCCATCGAGTGCTCAGTTGCCAGAGTGCTCTGAAAATGCACTACCGCACACACACTGGCGAAAGGCCATTCAAGTGCAAGATCTGTGGCCGGGCCTTCACTACGAAAGGCAATCTAAAGACCCATTACAGCGTCCATCGTGCCATGCCACCATTAAGAGTGCAACATTCCTGCCCCATCTGCCAGAAAAAGTTCACCAATGCAGTTGTGTTGCAGCAGCACATCAGGATGCACATGGGGGGCCAGATCCCTAACACAGTTGTGACTGACAACTATCCTGAGTCAATGGAATCTGATACCGGCTCGTTTGATGAGAAGAACTTTGATGATCTGGATACCTTCTCTGATGAGAACATGGAAGACTGTCTTGATAGTAGCGTACCAGACACCCCTAAGTCTGCAGATGCATCTCAGGATAGTTTATCATCCTCCCCGTTGCCACCGGAAATATCGAGTATTGCTGCTTTAGAAAACCAGATGAAGATGATCAATGCAGGGCTGGCTGAACAGCTCCAAGCGAGTTTAAAATCTGTGGAAAATGGATCAGTCGAAGGAGACATTATGACAAACGATTCTTCATCGGTTGGGGGTGATATGGAAAGTCAAAGTGCTGGAAGTCCTGCCATTTCGGAGTCTACCTCTTCTATGCAGGCCTTGTCCCCATCCAACAGCACAACGGATTTCTACAAATCACCAGGCATGGAAGACAAACTGCTACGGACTTTACCGAACGACTTTGCCAACGGTTGGCCTGTCACCCTTGCCAACGGTGGTGCTTTGGACTTGACATCGGGCAATCCAGAAAAAATGGTGAAGGAAGAGCCACTGGGCGTGTTGTTTCCTTTCCGCGATAGAGGCAAACTTAAAAACACGGCGTGCGACATTTGTGGCAAAACGTTTGCTTGTCAGAGTGCCTTGGACATTCATTACAGAAGTCATACCAAAGAGAGACCGTTTATTTGCACAGTCTGCAATCGTGGCTTTTCCACAAAGGGTAATTTGAAGCAGCACATGTTGACACATCAGATGCGAGATCTACCATCACAGCTCTTTGAACCCAACTCCAACCTTGGCCCAGCTCAGAACTCTTCCTCCGCCATACCTGCAAACTCTCTCTCGTCCCTTATAAAAACCGAGGTCAACGGTTTTGTACACGGCTCTCCTCAGGACCACAAAGAGACACTGCCCAATTTGCTTCCTTCGGGACCTTTGCTGCCTTCGGCGACGTCACCAGTCTTACTTCCAACTCTGCCTCGGAGGACACCCAAACAGCACTTCTGCAACACGTGTGGAAAGACCTTCTCGTCTTCCAGTGCTTTGCAGATTCACGAACGGACCCACACAGGAGAGAAGCCCTTTGCTTGCACAATTTGTGGAAGAGCTTTTACCACCAAGGGCAACCTTAAGGTACTCTCCCTCCATCTTACTCTGCTCCGTTTTTTTTCCCCTCTAGCTGCCCACTTGTGCCTGACAGGGTTCACATTTTGCGCTAAGCCATAATGGATCGATTTGGTATTTGGTGTCCCCTGTTGTTTCGCAAATCGTGGTGTTATGGCTTGGCGTGTGCCGTGAACCTCGGGGAACGCTGGGTGAACAAACCGCATCTCAGTATGATGCGTTCCCTGGGCCATCCTGAGTGGCCTGCAGGATGAGGGATGTTGATTTATCTCCGTGCTTTTGCATGACTTCTGTACAGGTAGTCCTTGACTTACAATAGTTTGCTTAGTGATCATTCAAAGTTACAACAGCACCGAAAAAGGACCACTTTTCACACTAACAAGCGTTGCAGCCTCCCCATGGTCATGTGATCAACTGTGGCAAGAAAGGTGGTAGAATAGAGGAAAAACTCATTTAACAAATGTCTCAGCAACAGAAATTTTGGGCTCAATTGTGGTCGTACGTTGAGGACTACCTGTATATCCAGCAGGGTTTTCATGTGAGATGTGAATGGCTGTATCCATGCATTCTGAAAACCTGGTCATTTCAACCACGGCTGTTCTTATGGGTGTCTACCTTCCATGCTTTTTTCCCCCCCAGGGATAAAATTGCAGCTAGAAATTCTATGGAGCGCATAACCCTTAAATTGCCAATCCTGGAATAATAAATGTATAATGTTTAAAAGAATAGAGGAAGGAGTTTTTTTTCTTAGATATAAATAGATTAAAGGGTTTACAGGCAGCGTTTGAGTTACGACCGAAATAAAGTCTGCCCGTCGCGGTCATAACTCGCCAGAGTCGTAATAATTTTGAAAGCTTTTTTTTGCAGCAGTTGTTAAATGAACCCTCAGTCATTAAGTGAACCAGTGGTTCACTACAGGTGAGGTTTTTGCAGCCAACTGGAAATAAGCACCAGTTTTGGGCAAAACCATTGTAAAACCTGATCATGTGGCTGAAGGACACTGTAAACAGCCCTCAATAGAGTTGATGAGCATCTGAAGGGGAAATCTGACCACTGAATTTCAAATCTGGGTCTTAATTACCCCCTCCCCCCATAGGTCCATCAGAACTTCAAACAGTCCCTAAATAAAGACTACCTGTAGGTGTATGTTTGTGTACGTCTGTGTATGTTTCATCACACCATGTGCTATCCCTGTGATTTCATAGTGCAGAATTGACATGGATTTTTGGGGGGTTAGGTGGGGATTTTGGGAAAGCTATGGGAGGAGAAGAATGAATATATTTGTTAAGTGCTGATGGACCAAGCTTTGGTGGGTTCCCCCCCCCCGCAATCCTTTTCTTTGGATCCTTCTGCACACCTTTCCTGATTGTGACTTTCTCTGTAACTCCTTCCTTACCTTTCATCCCTATTTTAAAAATCAAAAATCTGAGCAGAACTTGCATGGGTGTTAAACGGAAGCACGTCCATTCCCTTGCAGTCCTAAAGTGTGCTCCCATGAGAATAAAATTCGAAATTTAGACGTATTCGAAATTTAGACATTTTGATAGAAATTCAAAATTTGGAAGAAATTTAGAATGGGATCGTTTCTGCTAAATGAGAAATTAGTTAATTACTATTAATAATAGTAATAGTAATAATAATAGTAATAATAATAATAGTAATAACAATAACAACAACAATAACAATAATAATAATAATAATAATAATAATAATAATAATAATAATAATAATAATAATAAATAAAAAATAAAAAAATAGATGCTGATGATGATAGTATTTTGCTGGGGCAAAGTTCTTTTTTTTTTTAACCAAACCTTCAACTCTTAAGAGTCTAGATTTTATCACTGACCCTCCTGCGTACGTATAATTTGAAATGCTGGTAAAGCAACTTTTAAATGGAGTTTTGTTCTCCTGTTCACCCCACTGCCTGGCTAAGCATTCCTCTAGAAATGGTTGCAAAAGATATGAAATTAAAACATCGGTATCAGGTGTCATTTTAACGTCAAATGGTCATATAAACAACTGGGCAGGACTTGAATCACCCTGTTATGATGGCCACCTTGATTTTTTTTTGGGGGGGGGAATTCCTGACCTCTCTGTACACGAGATGAGCAGCAAACGAAGAAGTACAGGTAATACTTGATTTACAACAGTTCATTTACTGACCATTCAAAGTTACAATGGCCCTGAAAACAACGCTTTTTCACGCTTACAGCCTTCGCAACAATCCCCATGGTGTCACGCGATCAAAATTCAGACGCTTGGCAATTGGTTCGTATTTATGACCATCGCTGTGTCCTGAGGTCATGGGATCCCCTTTTTGTGACCTTCTGACAAGCCAAGTTAATGGGGGGGGGGGAAAGAAAGGTCATAAAAATGGGGCAAACCTCACTTAACAAATGTCTCACTTAACAGCAGAAAATTTTGGCTGAGTTGTCATACGTTGAGGACCACCTGAATTTCAATCTTTACAGTCTTGACCCTCTTCTAAATTAGATTGCCCTCCCCCACTTTCTGTAGGACACCCAACAGTGAAGAACACTGAGTTGTAAACCATCAACCTCTGGAGGTATAACTTCCTCAAGTTGGAGGCTAAATCATGATGTATGGTTGAGGGGGTTAGTTATGTCCAGTTTATCGAACAGAAGACTTAAGGATGACATGCTAGCTATTTTCCAGTACTTGAGAGCCTGCCAAAGAGAAGAGGGGATTGGCTTATTCTCCAAAGCACCTCAGGGCAGGACAAGAAGTAATGGGTGGAGATCCAAATTGTCTGACACTGAGAACGATTAATCAGTGGAACAACCTACCTCCAAAAGTTGTGGGTGGTCCATCAGTGGAGGTTTTTCAAAAATAGCCCAGACAACCATTTGACTAGGATGGCATGAAGCTCCTGCAATGAGTAGCAGATTGGATTGAGGTCCTTTCCAGCCCTGTGATAATCTATGTTATATGTTCTATGCTTAGCTTAAGACCATGGGTCTCCAAACTTGGCAACTTCAAGATTTGTGGATTTCAGTTCCCAGAGTTCCTCAGCCAGTGGACCTCATTTCCCAGAATTCCATGCTGGCTGAGGAATTCTGGGAGTTGAAGTCCACAAATCTTAAAATTACCAACTTTGGAGACCCCTGGTTAGACCATAACGCTCAAGAGAGAGGCTACTGCATTTAACCTACCTAACTGCCGCTGCTAACCTGTGTCTTTTCCAGGTGCACATGGGAACTCATATGTGGAACAGTGCTCCCGCCAGGCGAGGCAGACGGCTCTCCGTGGATGGGCCCATGACTTTCCTCGGAAGCAACCCTATCAAATTTCCAGACATGTTTCCAAAAGATTTGGCCATGAGGTCGGGAAACGGTGACCCTTCTACCTTCTGGAATCAATACGCTGCTGCCTTCTCCAACGGTTTGGCCATGAAGACCAACGAGATCTCGGTCATTCAGAACGGGGGGATTGCCCCGACTCCTGGGAGCCTGGGCAACGGCAGCAGCTCCCCCGTCAGCGGTTTGACCGGCAGCCTGGAGAAGCTCCAGGATTCGGAACCTAATGGGCCTCTAGCTGGTCTGGAGAAGATGGCAGGCAACGAAAACGGGATCGGCTTCCGGTTAACCCGCTTTGTGGAGGACAGCAAAGAGATTGTAACAAGTTAGGACAAAAGATGGCGGATACTCGTGCAGTTGTTGCAATTGAAAGTGGGTTGGGAGGAGGTTGTGTTGGGGTGGTTTTTTTTCCGTTTGTTTGTTTTGTTTGTTTTGGCAAATCCACAACACAGAAACATTAAAGACACATCCTTTTGTACCCGTTCGACATCTAGAATTCTAAAACAGCTTATTTATTAGTGATATAACTTTTTGTTTGTTTGTTTGTTCTTGGCTTTGCAGGGACATGCAAGTGTTAAGTTTTTTGGTCTTCTGTAAGTTGAAGTAAATACTAATTGACTAGAGTGCTGTAACATTTATAGCAACACAAGTCTGTTCGGCCAGACGGTCTCCTTCTGGCCTTTTAATTTATTTTTCTCCTTCCGGTTTAACCTAAAAGTTTTGGTGGTCAGGCGGTGCCTCCAGGACCTTTCTGCCACACTCACTCCTCTTCGGCGCGTGTGAAACAAACGTACATTATCTGTGTGCACTTCAGTCCCGATGGAAACTTTTCTCGGCCACAAGGTTGTTTTAATTGCACAACCAGCTTTGCGCCGAGGATTGAAAATGGACCACGTCAAAATTGAATTCCATACATCCCCTTCACCATAGGATCGATTTGGTTTTGCGTTGGTTTTGTTGGAATTAAATTGGCTATGATTATGGTTATTATTCTTAGGTAGATTTATTTTGTCCCCTTTAGAAATGGTCCTTTTTTTTGTATTGTGCTTTTTACTGGAGTCGTCTTAGATGTCAATTTGTTTCTGTACAGTAAACAAGCACGGAGAAGATTAGCGAAAACCCCACAGTGTTGTTTTGCTAGTTTGAAACCCTCTGCCTTGTAGGTATATTATTAAAAAAAAAAAGTACTGGACTTAGTGCTGCTAAGATTATCTCAAACCACCTTCCATGGACAACTTAAGATACTCCTGTACATATGATGAGAAATATCAAGATCATTAAAATGCACATATCTTCTCAGTGAGATCAATGTCTTGACTAAAAAGAATAACTACAGTGTGGTTTATTTCGTATTGGGTACGACAGGAAAAACAAACAAAAATACTTTGGACTGTTATATGCACTTTCTTGGAAAGCCCGAAAAGAAATAAGTCCAGTTACTTTATCCTTTAAGACTTACTAACAGCAGAGAGACTGTAATTTTCTGCGAGTAATCAAATACATTTTTTTTTCTCCACTGGAGGAAACTGGATTTTGTGTGTGTGTTTTAACGAAGATGCTTTGTTTTAGAATATGTGTCACAGCCTTTTAGGTGAATGGGCCAGTTAAAAAAATTGGGGTGGGGGGTGGGAAGAGAACGTGAAGAAGTGTTGAACGGGAGAAAGTTAAAGAGTGGAACTACAGCTCCTATCAGCCCCAGCAAGCAGGGGATGATGGGAAGAACAAGCATGGATTTTCAAGTACTTTCTCGAGGGCTTTCCATTGGTGCCAAACAAATCCATACTTTCTTAGTCCTTCTTCACTAGGTTTGTTACGTTAAGAAACAGAAGACGGCCACTTTCCACAATAAATCCTATTTTATCATTATTATTTTGTTCAAGTGAGGGTCTTCGGTTGCTGGAGAGGGGGGACATGAAGTGACCACATTTGGGATATTCCGTTGGGAGGACGATGCCATGCCCAGGGGATGGCTGAAATAGGAAACACGGCAGTAGCACGTTGACACACGTGTAAAATAAGGCCGGGTTTGTGAGCCCTTCTTTTCTGTCACTTTCCGTGGATGCTGAAAGGAGTCTTGCTTTTGCTTTAAGTAATAATAATAATAATAAAAACTTGCTGACATGAAATCTCAGCCTCAGGCTTAAACGACTACAAGTAGTCCTTGACTTACAACCACTTGTTCAGTGGCCGTCCAAAGTTGCAACGGCATTGAAACAAGTAATGTAGGCTATTTTTTTCACCCTTAATGCCGTGGCTGCACTCCCGCGGTCACGTGATCAATATTTCAGATGCTTGGCAACTGGTTTTTTATTGATGACGGTTGCCATATCTCCGGAGTCACCTCATTCCCTTTTGCGACCTTCTTAAGAACTGGCGAGAAAGGTCGCAAAATGGGGCCAAACAACTTCCTCTAGAAATGTTGGACACAATTGTGGTGGTAAATGGAGGACCACCTGTATGTTAGTCTTTTTGTTCCCACCTGGTGGTGGTGTTGACATTCGGCCAGGAGCTTTTGGGATTTCTCAGCTGTGGTTGAACGATATTTTGAGGTCAGGAAAATATATTGTGCTTTTTCATTATTTAGCGATTTGTTACACTTTGGTTCCATTTTGTGTTTGGGAGCAAACAGTGTGGTAAACGCCGTGCTTCTCCTTCCCCTTCCCCTTCCGGCTTCCAAACCACAACTATAGGAAGTGGGTCGGGATAAATTATTGTTTATAAAAATTTGAAATTTTGAGGGAAGGAAATGTGTTTGTTTTTTTTCATTCCCAATTTTTTTCCCCTCCCCCCTCCCCAAAGGAAAACTTGTTGTAGAGAAAGGGAAAGAAAAACATCCATGGAATACTTCCTGTGAAATGCTTGTTACGCTGCTTATAATATACAATATGAAGATTGTAAACTTGGGTATTAAGCTAGGATTATTCTGGATTCCCTCGTAAAGCTCTTGTAAGGTCCACCTTTCCGTATGAACTTCCATGTGTTGAGGCCTTTTTTGTTCCTAGCTTTGGATAGCCACACGATCCTTTGAAATAGTTCGGGTATGCCTAGACAAGATGATCAATTAGACCTGTATGTTTTTCTGTTTTTTGCTTTGCTGAACTACCTGCTTCATGACCAAGTTTTTCACAATTCTGTCCTGGGCATGGTTTATAGCAGCGGTCCCCCAACCTTTTGGGCACCAGGGACCAGTTCCATGGAGAGAGGTTTTCCCGCGGATTGGAGGGTGTGTGTGTGTGTGGGGGGGTGATTTTACGTGCCACCTGCATCCTGTGGATGCGGCTTTATTTTTTTGTGCGGAACAGTTTTTGGCATGCCAAAGCCCAGGGCCGGTCCAGAGACCAGCAGTTGGGGACCCCTAGTTAATAGGGAACAGTTTCCCATTGCATTTGGTTACCTGACCCTGGTTGATCCCTTAAAACAGGGGTTCCAAACTGGGGGTGCGAGACGATATTCCAGGGGGTGCGAAAACTTGAGTTTAGAAGTTTTAAAATTACAGTATATATGCATAATCCGTTTTGAGCTTTTGTAAGGGGTGCGAGAATATATCACAAGCGTTCTAGGGGTATAGAAAAGGTTGGGAATCACTGCCCTAAAAGCTAAGCAAGCGAGGTGTTCTAGGCACGAACAGCTTCATGCATACAACAGCTGGTTTGGGAGGTTCCATGTTCAAACCATGAGTTTTGATCCATGCAGAGAATGAAAGAGAACTGTTTTGCTTAATGCATGAACTAAAAAGTGGAAAAAACCAACAACCCCAGGTTTTTCATTGTTTTGAAATCATTACTATTACTATTTCAGATTTTTTTTCCCCTAGCTCAGCCTGGTAGCAGGACCTAACTAAGCTTGGCTGGCCTCCAAAAGCTATGCAGACTGAGGTCCTGGATGAGAGGCTATAGGGCTAGAACAGGAAATTGAAAATCATCCCACGAGAAGGTAATGACAAATGACTAATGCTCTCCTGCCGAGAAAACTGCAGGAATGTTCAACTTGAAGCAGACTTCACCTTTTAGTTAAGTCTACATATAAAGAAGTGGGGTCTACCAGCAGATATTTGTACTCAGAAGTAAATTTCCTTGATTTGAGTTTACTCCCAGGTAAGCAGTTCAGTTTCAAGTTATTGCAGGGAATTGTTAGCCCCTGAAAAAAAAAAATTACTACACGAATCCCTGATTTAAGAGGTCTTGAAGTTTGTTGGGAAAAGGTCTAAAACAGGGGTCTTCAAACTTGGCCCTTTGATGACTTGTGGACTTCAACTCCCAGAATTCCTCAGCCTGCCACAGCTGTGGAAGCGTATCCCTGCCATAGTATGTCCTTGAAGGAAAAATCGCTGCTCTCATTCTTGCAACTGGATTTTGGACATTCCTTCTGTTCACTGGAGCTTTTGGTGTGTTTGAGTTTGAGGGGTGTTGTTTTTGGGTTTTTTAAAAAATAATGCTTCATACTTTTGAAGCTCTTCTGTCCGGACTTCCTTTTGAAGTTGGCCTTTGCATCACCCTGGGAGGATGGTGAGATTTGATATATTCTCTTGCAAATTGTGAAGTTTTCGTCATCAAAAAAAATTAAAAAGCAATCCTTTGTTTATTTTTTATTTTTTAAAGAAGGCAGGAATAGTGGGCAAAACAGCAAAATTTTGTGGCATTAAAGGTAAAGGTAAAGGTTCCCCCGCACATGCGTGCTAGTCGTTTCCAACTCTAGGGGCCGGTGCTCATCTCCGTTTCAAAGCCGAAGAGCCAGCGCTTGTCCGAGGACGTCTCCGTGGTCATGTGGCCGGCATGACTAGACGCCAAAGGCACACGGAACGCTGTTACCTTCCCACCGTAGCGGTCCCTATTTTTCTACTTGCATTTTTACGTGCTTTCGAGCTGCTAGGTTGGCAGAAGCTGGGACGAGTAAGAGGCACTCACTCTGTTACACGGCACTCGGGATTCGACCCGCCAAACTGCCGACCTTCTGATTGACAAACAAGCTCAACGTCCTAACCACAGTCCAGGTTTTAATTTGACAGCTCAGGGTTGCAAAGAGGTCTTCGCAAACAGTTTTAACTCTCTATGGTAACTTAACCCTCTTCTTTGTGGCAACCCATGAGATAGTGGAACTGCTATCATATCCCCCCTTGTCCTTCTCTTCCTTCAACTAGACTTACAAAATTCCAGCAACCGTTTCTTATATGTTTTAGCCTCCAGTCCCCTGATCATCTTTCTTAGAGTAAGGATAGTTGAGAGACTTACAATAGTATCTTATGTTTTGTAGTAAAGTTGTCTCTCTGGCAGTCTGCAACTTTCTACAGCAGCTTAAATCTCAAAGAAAAAGATAAAAGTTTCCCACTGGGCTTTCTTCAGATACTTCTTCGGCTAGTCCTCGACGTATGACGATGATCAGGACCAGAACTTTCTTTGCTAAGCATTGTGGTTTGTTAAATGAGTCAGGCCCACCTTTTTTGGCCATGATCATTAAGGACTATCTCCATGGCAGCCGAGGATGCTTGAAATGGAAGAGGATCACTGTATAAAAAGAAACAAGATTCACAGTTGCATCTTCTAGGGTCTCCCAACAATGAAGTGAGCTAAAAAATATATAACTGAAAGAAATTCACAAGCTCCATAGGCAGAAAAACAAACTTTTTTTGACAGGGAAGCAACACTTTTGTAAAAAAAATTGTAAAGGAGATGTTGGCAGAAATTTAGTGATTTTAGTGATTTTTTTCTGCATGCGGTCCTAAATAAGTAAACAAATAAATAGGGGTTCTCAGCTTTTGGGTTTGCCTCAATCAGTACCAAAAGGTTTTGTAATGCAGAGTCCCCATTGGGAGGGGGGGGTGGGGAAGCAAAGAGGTAAATCAGATATTTTCCCATACATCTATGCCGCTTCCCTGAGCCCATTCTTTTTAAGTGTCTTTCAATGGAATTGCAAAATCAGAAATGGCAACTTTTTGAAACATTTTGCTTTTCCTTTCCAATTTTCTAACTTGGATCTTGGGCTATTTATTCATTTAAAAACTTGAATGTATGGTTTGAAACATTCCCTCTCCTTTTACAATGAAGTTGCAAGATGATAACGTTGTCTTTGTTGCCTGTTCTGTACCAACAATTTCACTATAACACCACTCTTGATATTAACTAAAAGGCTTAGAAGCAAAACATTTCCTGTCCTGTATAAAATGCAATGTTTTGCTCTTTCTAACTGATTTTCTGATGCCATAAATTTTTTCAGCCTTGATTTGGGAGTGTGGTTATGGATGAAGTTTTAGTGAGTCACTAATGTTGCCACAGATACAGGTTTGTTTGTGTGGTTTTTTTTTAAAGAAGGTAACTCCTTCTGTTTTGCAATAATGTGGTTTGGCAACTGTGAGGCTTTAAACTTTGTGATGTGTGTGAGTGTGTGCATATGGAAGACAGAAAATATGTGTGTGCAGGCATGTGTGGGTAAACAGTCAGGTTGCACTTTTGCATGCCCTGCGGCTTAAGCATATGAACTGCTGATAGATTTACAAGGTGAAAACAAATTTGCCTTAAATCATAATATTGTGCAAACTGTCAACCACTTAAGTCATCATGCCATCTCCATCCATGATTCCTTAAGTCATGGACAGGTTGGTTAAATAGATGGTCATTATTTATTATAATAGATTACAATTATGAAAACTGGAGCCAGTTTGATGTAGTGGTTAAGGAGCTGATCTAGAAACCAGGAGACAGTGAGTTCTACTCCTGCCTTAGGCATGAAAGTCAACTGGGTGACTTTGGGCCAATCATCATGAGATGGTGAATTCTAATCCTGCCTAAGGCTTGCAAATGGACTGGCTGACTTTGGGCCAATCACCAGGAGACAGTGAGTTCTAGTCCTGCTACAGGCATGGAGGATCTTGGGCCAGTCATTCTGTTTCAGCCCAAGCCATTTCACAGGGTTATTGAGGGGGGGAAAATAGGATGAGGAAAGAGTATTATATACATTCTCTGTTCTGAAAGTTCATTTTACTTTTAGAAGGTCCCAACCTGAATCTCCAACATCAGGGGAAAGTTTGAAACTAGGTGAAGAGATTCCTGCTCGGAACTTTTATCTAGCCCATGCTTGAGGTTCTGATGCACTTTTATCTTAATGGTTGCAAATAACTTGATTTCACGCAACTCTTTCCTCTGAATTTCTGTATTCTTTGAAAGCAGCAAACTTTGGATGGTGTCTTAAGCCATCATTCTCCCAATTTGCTGGTCAGTGATCAAATTAAAATGGATTGCATGTCATTCTCCCACAGATTCCAGAATAGAAGGAGGGCTAAGAGCTCAAAAGTGGAGAAGCTAAAGAGCAGAGAGGGGGAGGGGAAGGGAGGGAGAGAGAGAGGGGGGGAGAGGGAGAGAGAGGGGGGACTATGGAAGCTATTATAAAATTAAAGGTTCAATGGTGAATCAGTTCTTGCTTTTTATTTGTGAGTATCAACTTTCAGCAAGACTTTTTTAGATAATTTCTGGCCTAACAGATGAGCCCTGAACACCTGAGATTGTAGAATGACAGTAGCCAATTTGGTGTGATGAATCCTGGGACTGAGATTCCTGGACCGCCATCTCAGTCCTGAGCAATTAAAGGAAATACAGGTAGTCCTCATCTTACAACAGTTCATTTCGTGATTATTCAAAGTTACAACAGCATTTTTAAAAAAGCGACTTATGACCGTTTTTCACACTTATGGCTGTTGCAGCCTCCCCCTGGTCACCTGATCAAAATGGGGACACTTGGCGACTGACTCATATTTACAACAGTCGCAGTGTCCCGGGTGATCCCCTTTTGCGACCTTCTGACAAGCAAAATCAATGGGGAAGTCAGATTTGCTTAAACAGCCGTGTGACTAACTTAACAAATGCAGTGTTTCGCTTAACAACTGTGGCAAGGAAGGTCATAAAATGGATCAAAATTCACTTAACAAATGTCTCACTTAGCAACAGAAAGTTTGAGCTCCATTGCGAATAAATAGCTAAAAGTAGATAAAGGTAGATAAAGACAGACAGGCAGACAAACGGGGTAGATAGATAGATAGATAGATAGATGATAGATATATAGATGACAAAGAGATATATTAAATGAGAGATGATAGATTGATGGATGATAGATAAATAGATATAGATAGATAGATGATAGATAGATCCGCCCTGAGTCTTCAGAGAAGGGTGGGATATAAATGGGATTAAAAAAAAAAATAGATAGATAGATAGATAGATAGATAGATAGATAGATAGATAGATAGATAGATAGATAGATAGATTTATCAATTTAAATGTACAATTTCACTGTTTTGTAAACTACTTGAGAATTTCACCCACCGTGTCACACCTCCTCCATATTCCCGGGTGACCTAAGAACAACAATGGTTTGTACTTTCTCTGTTAGCTTTGTCAAAGCAGTAATTAACCAGCCTTCTCTGCCTGGAGCTGTGCATATTCATGCTGGCACCATCAATAAAAGGCAACGCACGGAGAAGAAAGCAAACAATACCAGCCACAGAGCTTTGGAAGGCCTTTAAACCCCGGGCAGGGGTGGGGGGGTGGGGGAAGAAATCAATCAGGGTTTGTCAAATGGATAAAATAAAGGCAACAAAGCACCAGAGCCCTCCGGTACCTGAAAGCTTTTAAAAGCATTTGGGCTCCGGAATAAAGCAGGAACAGGTGTTGAGGGGAACTGGGCTGGCTTTTGCTTGGGTGGCGTGTGTGGGTGTCTGTTCTGTTTTTGTGTGTTGTTTTCTTGTGGCTGCTGATACTCAGCAACTCTCCTGACTTCTGGGAGCCCCTTCTGTGACTCATCAGAGTGTGCTAGTCAAGTGGAACTTTTACACTTGGGGACCAGATACCGGAGCGTAGAAAAAAAAAGGAAAAAAAGGAAGGGAAAGGAAAGGAAAAGATGGAGGGAGGGAAGGAAGGAAGGAAGGAAAGAAGGAGACAAAGGATGGGAGGGAGGAGACAAAGGACGGGAGGGAGGGAGGAAAGAAGGGAGGGAGGAAGTTGAGGGAGGACTGGAGGGAAGAAGGAAGGAAGGAAGAAGACAGGATTGGAGGGAGAGGGAGGAAGGAGACACAGGAAGGAAGGAAGGAAGGAAGGAAGGAAGGAAGGAAGGAAGGAAGGAAGGAAGGAAGGAAGGAAGGAAGGAAGGAAGGAAGGAAGGATTTCCCCCCCACCAGCTGTACTCGCTCTCTCTTATTTTTCTTAATGGATCTTCTTTAAGCTATCAAAAGAGGCTAGATCCCTGGGAGTTCCCTAAAAAGAAACAGTAGTTAGTTAAACAGAGCTGTGGGATGATAAGTGGATTTCTTCACTGAATGGAGATTGGACTAGAATCAGGGCTTTTGTTTCCAACTTTGTCCCACAGAATCCTAGAATTCTTTAAGAACTGGATGGGGCTTCACCATACCATTTCAGACAAATGTCCAGTCTCTTCTTAAAAACTTCCAGTGTTGGAGCGCCCACAACTTCTGGAGGCAGGTTGTTCCGCTGGTTAATTGTTCTTACTGTCAGGAAATTTCTCCTTAGTTCCAGGTTGCTTCTCTCCTTGGTTCGTTTCCATCCATTGCTTCTTGTCCTGCCTTTGGGTGCTTTGGAGAATAGCTTGACTCCCTCTTCTTTGGGGCAGCCCCTGAGATATTGGAAGACTGCTATCATGTCAGTCTCAGGAAATCTTTGCTTTTTGGGGTTCCCTGCTTCTGAAACGGCATTTTCTGGGCCAGCGCAAGAGCCCACTAAAGCGCTCTCCAAGATTACAGTTAAATGTCCTTAATTTCTTCCCGCAGCTGCTGGGCTTCACTGCAGATGGTGATTTACTGAAGAGGCTGCTCAGCTCGAGCATGTGGGTGTTTAGATGCATGGAAATGAGGTGGGAAGCTATCAGTTTCCAGAGCCATGATTTATTCAAGAACCTTTAAAACAGATAATATAATTTTGCAGTAACTCACCCCTTGGTGAAGCTCTGCTCCGCTCCATCACTCCACAGACTGCACAGTCCACAAAAGGCAAGATTTGGTATCGTCCAGCTCAATAGTAATAATAATAATGATGATGATGATGATGTTGGAAGGGACCTTGGAGGTCATCTAGTCCAACCCCCTGCTCAGGCAGGAAACCCTAGACCATTTCAGACAAATGGCTGTCCAATCTCTTCTTAAAAACCTCCAGTGTTGGAGCATTCACCACTTCTGGAGGCAGGTTCTTCCACTGGTTAATTGTTCTCACTGTCAGGAAGTTTCTCCTTAGTTCTAGGTTGCTTCTCTCCTTGATCAGTTTCCATCCGTTGCTTCTTCTCCTGCCTTCGGGCACTTTGGAGAATAGCTTGACTCTCTCTTCTTTGTGGCAGCTCCTGAGATACTGGAACACTGCTATCGTGTCCTCCCTCGTCCTTCTAGACATCCTCAATTCCAGCAACTGTTCCTTATATGTTTTAGTCTCCAGTCCCCTGATCATCTTTGTTGCTCTTCTCTGCACTCTTTCTAGAGTCTCAACATATTGGTCACATCGTGGTGACCAAAACTGGATGCAGTATTCCAGGTGTGGCCTTACCAAGGCATTGTAAGGTGGTATTAACATTCTTGGGGTGAAGATTCTTTGGCAGGCAATCCTTGACTTACGACTGCAATTGCGCCCAAAATGGAAGGCCCCCTTAGGCTCCAGCTGTTGTCTGCCTAGGAGACAGATTTTACCTTTGACAAAAATCTACCAGCATTTATCAGGAAGAATTGTGGTCCTAAATGCCAAGGACGGCTTTGTTCTAAATCTAAATCTTTCAGAGAAATGGATTTTTATTGTAAACCGTGAAAGTGAAAAAGAGTTAAAAATAAAGGAAGGGGGGAGGTGAAACTTCTAACTATCGTAAGAAACTTTAAAACGGAGTGTGTAACTTTTTCTACCAGACAGAAGATCAAAAGGAAGGAAATCTCTGCCCAGCCGGGGAGTATTAAAAAGGTATGAAACTTTCTGTGCTTGAATTTTACAGCGCTACAAAAACTTGCTGAAACAAATTGAGATTTCAAAAAAACCAAACAAAACTCCAAACGCCTAAATTCATGGCTAGATCCATATTTACAGCTCGTCCTTGACTTAACGCTCACCGTTGAAGCCCAAAATTTCCCATTTCTAAATGAGAAGACGGTTAAAGTGGATTTTGCCCCATTTTATGACTTTCCCTGCCAGGCTTGCTACGGTAAGTGAATCGCCGCTGATCAATGAATCACACGGTCGGAAAGGGAATCTGGCTTCCCCATTGACTTTGCTTGTCCAACGGTTGGCAAAAGGGGATCACATGACCCCGAGAACCACTGCAACTGGCATAGGTACATGCCAGTTGCCAAGCATCTGAATTTTCATCACATGACCATGGGGGATGCTGCCGTGGTCATACGTGTCGCTTTTTTCAATGCCATTGTAACTTTGGTCGTGAAAAGGAAAATTGTAAGTCAAGGACTTGCCTGCACTGGCTCAGTTTTTCTACACAAAAATGAGATAATTTTGACTGAGTGGTGAAAGGAGGAGACGACCATCCAGAATGCTCCAGAATGGAGCCTCTGCGGTCCAAAAAGGTCATGATGAAGGAAGGTGGGAATGCAGAGGGGGAAAAAAACACCCCTCCCCCCCCCTCCTTGGCTGAGACACTGAAAGGAGGAAAAAGCCACCATAATGATGCTCGCTTGAGCCACTCCTGGCATTAATCTTTATTTCAAATTAGAGAAGGCAACATGCTTTTAGTGCAATAATAAACCCACAGCAAGCCGTCGTCGCTGTGATGTTGTCGTTTTCCTCTGGGCTCTTACGGACCCGGGGTATTGATTAGGCTTTGAAGTAACACAACAGCTGAATTGTGGATAGCAAATATGTGTTGAATTGATCCCCTCTGGTGGGGACGTCCACCCCACCCCTACTCCTGTTGACAGTATTTATTGGCGAAGGTCAGATGTGAGATGGGGTTGGAGAGAGGAATAAACCTGGTTTATCTCTTCCTATATGGTCCCCTTTGAAGCCACAAACACTTTCCCCCTCCTGACTCTTTCAGCTGGTTGTCTATGGAGATGCTCAGTCTTCCAGGTCACGGTTGCCCCGAAGGTGCTTTTCAAAGGGGCAACTGGACTTCGTTGTCGTTTTTCTCTGAAAACGTTTCCCTTCTCATCCAAGAAGCTTCTTCAGGTCTGACTGGATGGTGGGGGAATGGAAGGATTTATATTCCTTGCTGTCCTCTGATCATTTGCCTTCTTTTAGAGAGTCGTTGAGGCCACTTGGAGGTTTATCTCTCTGGGAGGAATACAACAACATCTATCTCCTGTCTATAACACAGCCCTTTCAGCAGTTCCAAGAAGGCTCCACGCCCATTTGCATTACTCAGGTGACCCTGAGGACACAGACAAACCTCCAAGTGGCCTCAAGGACTCTCCAAAAGAAGACAAATGACCAGCTCTGTCTGCAAGGAATATAAATCCTTCCATTCCCCACCATCCAGTCAGAGCTGAAGAAACTTCTTGGATGAGAAGGGAAAGGCCTTCAAAGAAAAACAAGAAAGTCTAGTTGCCTCTTGAAAAAGCCCCTTTGGGACTTCAAGCTGGTTTTATTTTATTTATTTAACTTTAAATATTGGGAAGAGAAATATTTAGAATAGAATAGAATAGAATAGAATAGAATAGAATAGAATAGAATAGAATAGAATAGAATAGAATAGAATAGAATAGAATAGAATAGAATAGAATAGAATCTGGAAGGGACCTTGGAGGTCTTCTAGTCCAGCCCCCTGCTCAGGCAGGAAACCCTATACCATTCCAGAGAAATGGCTGTCCAATTGATATATTATCTATAAATACTCTGCACACAACACACACATGCTGCCTTTCACCATTCCTCATGGGAAAAACGAAGAAGCCTTAAAACTGAGTCCTTTGTTGGAAAATGCATGGGAATTTCCATCCGGGCAGCATTTCAGGAGGATGATCAATGTTTCTTCGGGGAGATAAAAAGAGGACTGTGTTTGTATACTCCTGATGAGGCAGAACATCACAAGCAGAGCAGTAAAAAAAAAAGCCATCGCTGTTTTCTCCTCAGAGAACAGAGGAAGAATGGCCGATGATCCTAGTAACGTTTAATTTGAGCGATGGGGGTAGGAGGGCTTTTTATTATAAGCTGATATTCCTGAGGTGTTTTTTTATTTATTTATTGAAAGGAAAAAAGCAGAGTGTTACACCTGTGGACTCTTGTCTCATCAACCCTTATGGAAGCTGACAGATTTTATTACCTTAAGGAAGGATTTTTCAACGTTGAAGATTTATACGTTCTTCGGTAGCAGAGCACAGAGGAAGCAGCAATGAGAAACGAGGGAGGTTAAATGTGTGCAGCTCAGGACCTGATTTGATTGATGCTCCTGGAAGGTGATCTGCTGATATATATATATATATATATTTAAAGAAACAATAAAAATTGCAGTCGAGGGAAATGTTTTAATCCTGGACAACACAGGGAGCTGCTGAATAAGAATATTGATTCTTCTAGTCTAGAGTTTGCTTCAGCACTGGCAGCAGTTATCTTGATGTTCAGGTGGATCCCTGAAATGTCAGTGATTCATCCTGAGACTTTGGCATGCAAAGGATTGCTTTTACTTCCTGACGATCATTTAGGTCCTGAAATGAAAGTCATTAAAAAAAAGATAATCGTCAGAGGTTATTTCTTAACTTTAGAAGGCAAAGAAAGAAAGAGGAAGGAAGGAAGGAAGGAAGGAAGGAAGGAGTACAGGGAGGAAGAATTAAGAGAAGGGAAGAGAGGGGTAGAGGAAGGGAGGGAGGGAGGGAGGGAGGGAGGGAGGGAGGGAGGGAGGAAGGAAGGAAGGAAGGAAGGAAGGAAGGAAGGAAGGAAGGAAGGAAGAGAAGTTGATGAATGAAAGGCTATTCTCCACCTCTGGTAGAAGCAAATCAGGAAGTACAAATAATGCTGTATATACTGTATACACGCACCTACACACATCTCCCAGAAATAAAAAAAGATAGCTAATTATGCCGTTACCACTACATTCACGAAACCTCTGATCTCAGAAATGGCTGGCTCACCGAGGCTGCAATCTTCTGCACAGTTACTTGCAAGTAAGTAGCATCGGAGTTAATGGAGCTTATTTGTAAGTCGTCACCTAACGCTTCAGGGCAGCAAACCAAGCCACCATGGGGAACATTTGGTACTGATTAAGCGTGTCTTGTAAACGCAGCCCCTGGATTTTGTTCAACAACCACGGTTCAAGAAACTGCAGTTTAACACTGGTGAAATCGTCCATAGAACATTTGACTCACTAGCGTCAGAACTGTTGATTTGCACCTGGTTGTATATATATATATTTAATTCTCCTTGAATGAGAATTTTTCCTCCTAAAAGTGCCCATGGTTGAATGCAATAATTAAAGAAAGAAAGAAAAACAGTTTTTAGGAAAATAACTTTTTTCACCAAGATTTCTTCAAGCAATCCTTTTTCCTTCTGTTTGCTCCAGCCAAACAAATGAAATTTAGTAACTGGAATGTTTACCATCTGTTTGAAATTGGTGTGTTTCAAAGGCAGGGCTACGACTGAACAGAATGGGACAACTCACTGCAAGACAATTCAACAATTCAATTTAATTATTTAAAATAGTTTTAAACATTATTTCAATTTTTGTCATTCACATTTTATTTTGTCCCTCCTTTGGCCTCCTTTAATGATTCTATTTCACTATTTTTTTCAATATTGGTGTGACTCTCGTCCTGCGGCGAGTTGACCCATAATGAGTTGGCCATGGGGAGTTGTCCCATAGTGAGTTGGCTGCAGTGAGTTGGCTGTGGCAAGCTGGCCATGGGGAGTTGCCATAGACACAAGTTTGTATTTCTTGACTGGTAACAACATCTCCCTCCTTCACAAAGTGCTTTTTCAGGAGGCAACTGGAATTTCTTGTTTTTCTTTGAAGACCTTTAGCTTCTATAGTAACAGAATAACAGAGTTGGAAGGGACCTTGGAGGTCTTCTATTCCAACCCTCTGCTCAAGGAGACTAGAAGACTAGAAGTATAGAGTAGATTAGACTAGACTGGAACAAAACAGAACAGAATAATATAGTTGGAAGGGACCTTGGAGGTCTTCTAGTCCAACCCCCTGCTCAAGCAAGACTAATTTTGCTATGACTGATGAAGTTGTTTGGATGAGCAACAAAACGTCTCAGATGAACAAAGTTTGGTCCAATTGCCAAGATTCAATCTTTAGACACCTTTGGCCTGGATGATTGAATCTTCATTGACATCTTGCAAGCCATTTTGGGGAGAAAGCCCTGAAGTTGACGTGGCAAGAGTTGGTACATTCCAACAACTCTCTGACTCTTTACCTAACTAATTTGCTCTGACTGATGAAGTTTGGATGGGCAATGAAACATCTCAGATTAACAGAGTTTGGTCCAGTTGCCATGATTCAACCTTTAGACACCTTGGACCTGAATGATTGATTCTTCACTGACATATCATCATTGATGGCTTCTTGCCTGGACTACATGGAAAGATATGACAGTTGACTAGACTGCAGCTTTTCCTTCTGCCTTCCAAAATCACTCCTACATACCATTACATGTTGCAATACCATGATAACATTTTCATCCTCTCATGCATACAGCCATCAAATCCTTCTGTCGGCATGCAACAAAACAAATCAGAGGCTGTTGGCTCATAAACCTGGGGGAAACCTATTTTAAGTTCCCTTGATAGGCCTTTTGGAGTGAGAAAGGATTTCTTTCCCTTAATAGAATCTTAGTCTTTGGCGAACGCACCGAGAAGTCCTCGCGGAGGCAAAGAAATTTGCAGCACTTTAATTTACGATCATCAACTCGCTAATGTGGATAAATATTTTCCCAAGAATAATATTTCATAATTAAGTGCGATAATCTCAAGGAAAGTGTTCCCTCTCCAAAATGAGAATTACAGTTTATTAATTCACACTTAATTTGCACTGACAGCAACTCGGTGGGTGAAAATTAATATATCATACTTTCACGGTGCTGTCATTTTCCAGCGAGGGAAGAAAGCAGCCATGACATAATATTAAGAACACAATGGAGGGCGCTTGGGGCGTTCCAGAAGAACAGAAAGAGAGCCCCTGTTCCTTGCCAAAACCTTAAAATTTTTTCTATTGGGTCTATTTATATCACGTCAAGGCAATAGAATTGTCTCGTTTTGGTTTTCATTGGCTAGCTGTAGTATCAGAACTTATCATACTGGGGGAGACTCCACCACCGGAGTTTTTAGGTGTTTCTTCTGGGCCCTCCACTCCTTCCTTTTGCGCAAGGCCATACTTACAACAGTATGTTCCAAGGTAAAGGTAAAGTTTCCCCCGCACATGCGTGCTAGTCGTTTCCGACTCTAGGGGCCGGTGCTCATCTCCGTTTCAAAGCCGAAGAGCCAGCGCTTGTCTGAGGACGTCTCCGTGGTCATGTGGCCGGCATGACTAGACGCCAAAGGCGCACGGAACGCTGTTACCTTCCCACCGGAGTGGTCCCTATTTTTCTACTTGCATTTTCACGTGCTTTCGAACTGCTAGGTTGGCAGAAGCTGGGACGGGTAACAGGCGCTTACTCTGCTACGCGGCACTCGGGATTCCACCCGCCAAACTGCTGACCTTCTGATCGACAAGCTCAGCATCCTAACCCACTGAGCCACCGCGTTCCAAGATCAACACCCAAATCTCCCAATTCCTCAAGTTTGCACCTCATGCAGTTTCCACAATACAGAGATTAGAATAGAATAGAACAGAACAGAACAGAACAGAACAGAATAGAGCTGGAAGAGACTTTGGAGGTCTTCTAGTCCAACCCTCTGCTCGAGCAGGAGACCCAATAATACCATTTCAGATAAGTGACTGTCCAGTCTCTTCTGAAAAACCTCCAGTGATGGAGCGCCCACGATTTCTGGTGGCAGGCAGTTCCACTGGCTAATTGTCCTCACTGTCAGGAAGTTTCTCTTTAATTCCAGGTTGCTTCTCTCTTTGATCAGCTTCCAACCATAGTTTCTCGTCCTGCCCTCTGGTGCTTGGGAGAACAACCTGGCCCCCTCTGCCTAGTGGCAGCCCCTCAGAGACTGGAATAAGGGGGGTTTCCTGACAACGTTGTGCAGAAAATCCATTAGTTTTGAAGCTCTGTCAATCACTGCAGCTTCTTCACTGAATGTCTTTTCTGACATTTCTGTGAGTTGAATGGCCAAATCCATAAGTTACACCACCACCACCCCAAAAAAATAAAAATCCTGAACTGTGCAGCAAAGGTGACAATGGAAGTCATCCATGAGCAAGAAGGCAAAGGTGTTTCATGCAAGTTTTCAAGCCGTTGTGCTCAGCCACCTGTTAGTCGCATCCTAGTCGTAGCAGTCAAAGGAGGAGGAGGAAAAAAAAAGAATAGGTGAATGGGAAGGAGGAGGAGAAGAGAAATGTATTTCCGAAACTCCACTACTGAGAAGCTGCAGGAAGTAAACCATTAAATGTCTCCAAATTCTGTTATTGTTGATAAACTAATCAATGCCTATAATATATGTAAAAAAGAGCAGATTAAATTAACTGACCCTCATGTATTTAATGATTGCTGCTATTTGACCAAGCAACATTTCTCAGGAAATGACTTGTCCTGAGCTATCAATATCCCTTTAATCCCATGTCTGTTGTTGCTGTGCCTTGTTACATTCTGCAATGGCCACTCCTGAGCAGTTGGTCTGCTTACACAGTGAGAAATGTAAAGGACTACACAACCAATTGTCGCATTTAATTCTCCCCTCCATAGATTTTCAAGGAGCCTCTCCTCTCCCTTTCCCTCCTCCCCTCTCCTCTCCTCTCCCCTCTCCTCTCCCTTTTCCCTTCCCTTCCCTTCTCTCCTCCCTCCCCTCTCCCTTCCCTCCTCTTCTCTCCTCTCCCCCTCCCCTCTCCCTTTTCCCTTCCCTTCCCCGCTCCCTTCTCCCTTCCCTTCCCTTCTCTCCTCTCCTCTCATGTCCTCTCTCCTCCCTCCTCTCTCCTCTCCCCTCCCCGCTCCCTTCCATCCTCTCTTCTCCCCTCCCCTCTCCGCTCCCTTCCCTCCTCTTCTCTCCCCTCCCTCCTCTACTCTTCCCTCCCCTCCCCTCTCCCTTTTCCCTTCCCTTCCCTTCCCTTCTCTCCTCTCCTCTCTCCTCCCTCCCCTCCCCTCTCCCTCCCCTCCTTCTCTCCTCTCCCCTCCCCCTCCCCTCCTCTTATCTCCTCTCCCCTCCCCCTCCCCCTCCCGTCTCCCTTTTCCCTTCCCTTCCCTTCTCTTCTCTTTTCCCTTGCTTTTTATAACAACCTTACTCGCTAACATGGAACAGTTGTTGATCTGGACACTCTTTCCAAATGCGCCTGCATGTTTGTATTTGTCTTAGACTCCTACACAAACTGTAACTTTTCTTTGTTTGCACAGTTAGACTGACATGCTCTCCCCCCCCCCGCCCCTTTCAGAACATATTGGCTAACAAGAGACTTTGTGTTCTGATACTAAACTATTTTATTTAGCTTTGCCAAAATCAAGCACGGTCTGGGTCAATTTACAACTTTCTACTGTCTGAAAGTGCCATTCAGTTTCGATTCTCTTGGACCCAGATATGTTAAGGTGAACCTTTTCAAAACACAATTTATTTATTTATTTATTTAAAAAAAACATCTTAATTCCCATCTCTGACCACTTTTCCCATGGGGACACCTCCATTCTCCTTGCTGTATGATAAAACTGAGCCCAGGGCCAGGTGAGATAAATTGGAACAGAAAGAGTAACTGAATTCGCACATTGTAATAAATTTTGAAATTTGGCTTTGGATTAGCTGCTTTGTACTCAGTCATTGTGGTTAGCAAATTATTGGTAAGAGCTACGTCCGACCTGTGTATCTTATTCTAATATGGTTTACACAACAAACTGTGCTTAAGCCAAACATGGCTTAGGGTGACGGGTGACTCAAGTCATGCTGTATATTTAAAAATATACCTGCTCAGTTCTCTACCGTTTCTTTTTTTAGTTTTGTTCAAATGTCTTTCGTGTACAAAATGTACACATACACAGGTGAGGCTTGCAAGTTTGATTCAAGGACACAGATTATTTGTTGAAGGGCGGGTTAGGTTTTCCCAACCTACACAATCTGGAGCTGCAGAGCTATCCTTCCAGATGTTTGCCGATCATTTTGCAAGTGTCTTTGTGACAAGTACAGCTTCATTGGAACGTTTATGGTTTTTGTTATAAAAATTAAATCTTCATAGTCAGTTTACATACTCCATCCATCTGAATTCCAGATGCGCTAGAGATGACAACAACAGCAAAGGGTTCTGTTGCATGCTGAGGACTAATGATTTTCATGTGACAACTTGCAGTGTCTGCATAGTACTTTGGCAGATGGAGCTTCACCATGGGGCTAGGCATATAAATTTTCCTATCGTTATTTCCCAGATCTCATTTACTTGGATGAAAGAGAAAGTTGCTTTTGAAATCTCTTCTAAAAGACAAAAAAGAATTTCATTAACATTCTCATGGGACAGATAAAATTTTACACACACAAACACACACACACAATATATATATATATATACTTTTCACCCAGCCAGCTTTCATGCTAAGGTGGGATTAGAACTCACTGTCTCCTAGTGATTGGCCCAAAGTCACCCAGCCAATTTCCATGCCTAAGGCAAGACTAGAACTCACCATCTCCTGGAGAGAGAGAGAGAGAGAGAGAGAGAGAGAGAGAGAGAGAGAGAGAGAGAGAGAGAGAGAGAGAGAGAGAGAGAGAGAGAGAGAGAAATATTTTGAGATTGGGAGGGTTGGGGATTAAAGAAAATCAAAACGCTTTTTCTCTATCTACTATGAAACTCCCCCAGCTTTGCTTTGGCAGGAGCGAACCATATTTTTAGGAAGCTGAACAAACCTTCGTCTGTAAAAATATAAGGTGAACGCAGGAGCCAAGAAAAGGTAAAAAATAATAATAATAACCATTTCAGTTATTTATTATTTCATGGTTTCATGTCTCCCCTCCCCCATGCATCATTTTCATTCTAGTTCTCAAGAACCTTTATGAAAGTTTGGTATTTTTTGTTCGAGAAGGTTGGGACAGGAGGCCAAGTCTGCAAATGAAGAGAAACCCCTTCAGCTGCGGGGTGCAGATGGTGCTACAGATCGTGTCTAGTAAGGCCTCTGCAACTCTCTTAAAAGACTTCCCTCAAGCTTGGCCATCAAGACGTGTGACTCAAAGCCTTGTGAGTCAAACCCTCCTTTTTCATAACCTCTGGAATGTCGCCAAAGCGTCATTTTTAAAAGTTCCCAGGGGGGTGGAGATGTTTGAATGCATCCACAGAATGGCTTAAGATGGAAGACTTAAATCTTGAAGATGGAAGTAAGATTTGCCAAACGTTTCACGGGACAAGCTTTTAAAAAAGGTCCAAAGAAAAACAGGCACAATAACAAAGAGGTTCCTCGATGTGGTTGGGAATAGGAAGAAGAGAAAGGTCCCATTGCAATGTTTTTGGTAGCAATCCATTTTTGCCTCCATGCAACAGATTGCAGGTGATGGTGGTAGTAACTGAGATGGTGGTAGAACCTCATTTTCTTTAAATTTTACACTAAGCGTAAAATGTTCTTCGCTTGAAAAGGTGATAGCAGTCTTAAAACCTCCATAAGTATCATGGAAGGCGGGAGGGGAACCCTCGCATTGAGGAACCTGTTCAGAAACTTTATGGTTCTCCAAAGACTAGAACAGCACAACATTCCTGAGTCAATCCAAGTAGAACAAAGTCCGTTGCCCTCTGGTGTTGAACCACCATCACGACACCATCCTTATGGCGAATTTCTTTTCCCACCCTAGGTTTAATGATTAATGACCTTGCAAAACCTAAGTGCTTTGAAAATTATAATTTTGCCCTTTTCTTCCTCCTCCTAGCAGCAAATTGGGTCAACGTGTTCCACAAATTTACATTTCAATTAATCCCTTTCTTTCCTTCCTATGGCAATAATACTTTGGGTTAGCCATGCACCGTACCCGCTCAGGGAAAGACGATCCCTTCCACCTCTTTGCTCATGAAAAAGCTCCTTCATTCAGAAAAGGCCACGCATGGATAAGAAGAAATCTTCAACCTTCTTCTGTCTTCTTCCATTAGATTGAATAAATGCACCGAAGAAGATAGGGAGGTTTCAAATTCTCGGCCTCTGAGGGAGCTCTTTTCAGGGGTTTTCACTTTTCAAAAGTGGGACTCTACCATTATCCACTTAAGATCCATCTCTGTTCATAACTAGATGCAACTGTGGGAAGAGTTTTTTCCCCCCCTCTTCATTGGTTCAAATGCAGAGCATGAGTATTTTATTCGTAGCTTCCCCTTCTCTTGTCTTACCTCTTCTTTGGGTGGATTTTTAGTTTGTGCCTCAA
The DNA here is from genome assembly GCF_947247035.1 of Vipera ursinii. Taxonomy (NCBI): domain Eukaryota; kingdom Metazoa; phylum Chordata; class Lepidosauria; order Squamata; family Viperidae; genus Vipera; species Vipera ursinii. The sequence goes on along the minus strand of NC_139520.1, from coordinate 18,179,318 downwards.
AGACTTAGGGCAGTAATGGCGAACCTTTTAGCGACCTAGTGCCCAAACTGCAACCCAAAACCCACTTATGTGTCGTTGGGTGCCGGGTTGGCATGTCCCATTGGGTGGATGTGTCCCATTGGGTGGGTGTGTCCCATTAGGCAGGCATGGCCCATTGGTTGGGTGTGGCCGCGGTGTTAACGGTAGACTGGGTGGGACTAAAAAGTTCAATCAATCAATTCCAACTTTGTGAGATCTTTCTTTTCCCCTGAGAAGTTGAAATTGATTGATTGATTGAACCTTTTTTTTTTGCACATGGCAGTGGAGGCCTAAAGCAAAAAGGTTTTATAAAACCCAGCTGAAGGCCTAGGACTGGGGCGATGGTGTACGTGACTACAGAGAGGGCTCTGTGTGCCACCTGTGGCATGCATGCCATAGGTTCGCCACCACAGACTTAGGGGAAGGTCCTAAGTTTCTTCAGCTAGATAACTATAGATAGTAAGTTACTTGTCAGAAATGACAAGGCTGAGCCTGAGGGCAGAGTCAAATGTGTCATTAGTTTGGAGTCATTATGCTCCCAGAAGAGACCCATGTCCAGCCATCTGGGGGCAGCAAATTTCATCTTAAAATTCAGCTCCCCAAATTCTATTACTCTGTGTTCTATCTTTGGGCAGTTGGTCCTTTTAAATCAGTGGAATGACTTGCCTCCAGAAGTTTTGGGTGCTCCAACACTAGAGGTTTTTAAGAAGAGATTGGACGACCATCTGTTGTGGTATCGGGTTTTCTGCTTGAGCAGGAGGTTGGACTAGAAGACCCCCAAGGCCCTTCCAACTCTGTTATTCTATTAAATTAAAAATTATTCTGGGTTTTCCCCCCCCACAGCTAGCTAGGATTTTAATTCAGGCTATATCCTTGGGATGTGCTTAAGTGTTTGTTTGCCTGCCCAGCAGTACGAAGCCTACAATTGTTTATTCTACAGCAATTACAGCAACATTAATAAGACTGCTCCAAAGTAAATGGGTCCTAGATTACAACCTAAATGACTTATTGATCAATACGTAGGAAATGCTGAAAACCTATGAACTTGAGGATCCAGGATGCTTATTTGTTTCCTTTTTCAAAAAAGAAAAAAAAAGGAAATAGCAATGGTCCTTCATTGATCTCATTATGTATCTCCATAAAGTTCTGTGAGATGAATGAATCTTCAGAATTGTGGTATAAGTTGCTCATATTTGCTTACTGGCCTCTTTTAGGAGTTATTAGTTTCCCTAGCCCTCAATGACTGGGTAATTTTTTCTATCTGTCCTTATTAAGCTAAATCAATTGAAATTTGGCAAGGCCTTGGATAGGAAGCAGGAAAATCCTTCCAGCATCTGCTGATCGGCTTTATAAATAATGTGAATGAAGAGGCACGAACTTAGCACTTTTCTTTCTTAATCTGTAGAAATCCTGAAGTGTTAAAACAGGGAACCATCAGGTTTTCTGGGCTAAGGATTTCGTAAGGCTTTTGAATAGGGTGTTCTACTCTCAGGAGGAAAGCCATGGCAAATCTAGACAGCACACTAAAAAGCAGAGACATCACCCTGTCAACAAAAGTGCGTATAGTCAAGGCTATGGTCTTCCCAGTTGCAATGTATGGCTGTGAAAGTTGGACCATAAGAAAGGCTGAGCGCCAAAGAATTGAGGCCTTTGAACTATGGTGCTGGAGAAGACTCCTGCGAGTCCCTTGGACTGCAAGGCGATCAAACCGGTCAGTCCTAGAGGAGATCAACCCTGACTGCTCTTTAGAAGGCCAGATCCTGAAGCTAAAACTCAAATACTTTGGCCACCTAATGAGAAGGAAGGACTCACTGGAGAAGAGCCCAATGATGGGAAAGGTTGAGGGCAAGAGAAGAAGGGGACGACAGAGAATGAGGTGGCTGGATGGAGTCACTGAAGCAGTAGGCGTGAGCTTAAATGGACTCCAGAAGATGGTAGAGGACAGGAAGGCCTGGAGGAACATTGTCCATAGGGTCGCGATGGGTTGGACACGACTTCGCAACTAACAACAACAACAACAACTCTCAGGAGGGGTATGTCCAAGACAAAACTGAAATAAACCTATTCAATGTGAATTGTGTTGATTTCTGCATTTATCTCAGTTGAGTGTTTGGTAGATGATACAAGATACAAGAAGTGAAGAAGCTGATATAAGAAATGAAGAAGCTTCTTGGATGCTTTGAAGCAAAACATCTTTAAACAAAAACAGCTCCAGGCTGGTTAATTACTGCTTTGACAAAGCTAACAGAGAAAGTACAAACCATTGTTGTTCTTAGGTCACCCGGGAATATGGAGAAGGTGTGACATGGTGGGTGAAATTCTCAAATATACAAAACAGTGAAATTGTAGATTTAAATTGATAAATCTATCCATCTGTCCATCTATCATCCATCAATCTATCATCTTTCTCTCATTTAATATCTCTCTATTTGTCATCTCTCTCTCTCTCTCTCTCTCTCTCTTTCTACCTACCTACTTGTCTACATCTATCTATCTGTCTGTCTGTCTGTCTATTTTTATATATTAAACTTCTTAACCACTAATCTCCATCATAAAGAGGCTCTGGGCAGTGATTAGTACAGTATATGATTTAATACATTAGGGTATGCATCCCCCAGAAAATGGATTAATTCAGTAATTAAGCTTATTGTATAAACTCAGCCACCGTTTTTACACTAGAAACTCTTTAGCTCTTCAAAGTCAGATGGAATCAGAATATTTAGAATGATTTATGCAGCGAGACAAACAGCTTATGCTCCATTGGTGTCTACATTGCCATAAATCCGCCAAGTGGCTTGGCCAGCATGAACCGAAAAGTTGATGTAACAAATTCAGGAGTTGGTGCACACTCGTCTCCTTCATGTACTCTGCAGTCATAAAAAGGGGGGGGAGAAACCCACCACCACCACCATCCCAGTAAAATATGGCTCCCTCGTTGTCAACATAATTTAGACTGGCTCCAGGTTTCCGGGCGAGGGGCGGTCACCTCTTTGCAAGTCTTTTGGGTGACAAGCAAGTTGCAAGGCTTCATCAGAAGGCCATAGATGTGATGATTTATTTCTTATTGTGGTCTCCAGCAGTAGATTACATTAAGAGAGGACTGGGTAAAAGCAGCCAATGATTTCAGATTGGCTGCAGCACCCACACGTGGTCAGGGGTCAGACTGAGGTCTTCCTAGGGATAAAAGGTTAAGTACTACAGGATTCTTCCACTGTTGCTGTTTTTGCTAAGTGAGAATTAAGAGGAGTAGGAGAATCAGCAAAGGAATGAGCAGTCGGATGGAATGGCTCTAATTTAGCAAGCAGGAACACCCAAATGATTATGGTGTGTGCAAGGTCCCAGATTCAGGAAAGGGAAAGTTGCATTTGATGCTACCGGTCAGTCAATGTTCTGCTCCAGATTTTCATGTATCTCTTTCACATGGGCTACATTGAACCCTAGAACAGAGGAGGGGCAAATGCTCTGCCCATAACCGAATTGTCTCCTCAAATGTGTCTCTGAAAGCCATCAAATGGCAACCCCTTTCCTAGCTTGGAAAGAACCCTAAACAATTTAGACCTGGGGTGTCCAACCTTGACAACTTTTAAGATTTGTGGACTTTGGCTCCCATGCTTGCTGAGGAATTCTGGGAGTCAAAGTCCACCAGTCTTAAACCCAAGGGTGCTTTTTCAAAAGGCAACTGGAGTTTGTTTTTCCTTGAAGATGTTTTGCTTCTCATCCCAGAAGCTTCTTCAGAACGGAAGAGGCTTCTTGGATGAGAAGCGAAACAGCTTCAAGGAAAAACGAAGGAAGCCCAGTTGCCTTTTAAAAAAGCACCTTTAGGACAACCATGACCTGAGAATCTCCATAGACACAAGTCTTAAAAGTTGCCAAGGATGGACAGCCCTGGTGTAGACACAGTTACAGGCCAATGGTTTCATTTTCATAGCAATCTGCAAAGAGATTAGCTCTTCTCTTGAAATATCTTCATTTCCCTTGCGTTATGCCTTACTGAAATTTCCTGAAGATAATTTAAGATGGTGCATCTCATTCCTTTCATTCCTTGAACTACAAGAGACTTTTTCAGATTTACCCCCCCCCCCCATCTCCTTGTCCATCACTTCTAAATCAATGGCCCTGCTGCCATTCTTCTCCAGGGCTCATATAGGTGTCCAATTAGCAGGATACAAGTCCCAGAATTACTCAGGCAGACAGTTTAATTTTTATAACAAGTTGACCAGCCACAAACTCATCAGATTCCTCCTCCCCTTCCTCCCCCCCCAAAAAAAAATTGTAAAAAAGAAATAGTTTACACTATTTCCCTGATAGATATTTCAGTTGTCTTACGCCACACCAAATTGCAATCATCTGTATTTAAGACTAATGGATTTGAAATAACCCACAGGCTCCTGCTTTAATGAGAGTTAGATTAATGAAAAAAGACCTTTTACCTTCCCTTGCATGACAACATTTTCAAATTACATTCCTGAAACAGAGAATTCACTTATTCAGAGTAATTGGATGCGGACTAGGGTTAATACGTACAATGTCCTTAAATGAAAATGTTCTATTGTAAGTAGGACTGTATGGATACCTGAGGCATTCTCAGTAGATCTCCTTTGGCTTGGAGTTAATTATACTGCTTTCTATTTTTTGAATGAATTCAAGCATGAATTCTACACAGTAAAGATTGGGATAATTATATTCAATTCTGCTTAGTGCCCCTCTGAATGAATTGACCTTTTTGATAACACTAGCCTCTCGAGCAGGAAATCTGAAGAAATAGTTCACAAAGCCACCAGATGCAAAGAGGCGATGGGGGAGGTTGCGGTGAGAGAAAGAAAAAGAGGAGGAGAAGGAGAAGAAGGGACAGACGGAGCCTTACACGAAGGAATCAATAGTTGGAGGAACAGTAGCATCAACGACACTCAAGGCTTTAAAAAAAAGGCATGGGAAAAAAAAGTTTCTCCTTTAGAGGCGGTTGATAGAACGGTTATAATTTCAATCAATCCATCAGAATAGAGCTGGAAGGGAGCGTGAAGGTCTTCTAGTCCAACCCCCTGCTCAAGCAGCTCAAGCAGGAGACCCTATGCCAGTCTCTTCTTAAAAGCCTCCAGTGATGGAGCACCCACAATTTCTGGTGGCAAGCCATTCCACTGGCTGATTGTCCTCATTGTTAAGAGATTTCTCCTTAGTTCCAGGTTGCTTCTCTCCTTGATAGGTTTCCATCCATTGCTTCTTGTCCTGCCTTCAGGTGCTTTGAAAAATACTGTAAGTTGACCCCCCTCTTCTTTGGGGCAGCCCCTCAAATACTGGGACGCTGCTATCATGTCCTTCTTTTCATTAAACTAGACATATCCAATTCCAGCAACTGTCTCCAGGCCCTTCATCATCTTAGCTGCTCTTCTTTGCATTTTTCCCAAAGTCTCCACATCTTTTTTGTAATGTGATGATGACCAAAACTGGATGCATTATTCTAATTAAACGACCTGAATGGCAACTGCATTCTCCACATAAAAGATATCTCTAGAAGCAAGTCATGGATACGTTTTGCAGCTGGGGTGTTTTGGTGAAAAAGTTTTGAGAAAGACTCGGCCTTGATTGTAAATCCAGTTAATGCTATGAACTAAAGATGGTACATCATGCACACATGTTGTACTCATCCAGAATACATTTTCCTCTTTGGAAAAATCCTTGGCTACAATCGAGCGACAATTTTACCCGTGGAAGGATTTTTGTAGCGAGGGTAAGCAAAATGGCCTGCTTTCATGTTTCCAATCTCCAATTTTGTGAGGAACAACCCTTTCTAAAATTATTCTCAAATGACTCTGGAAAGAACTGATGATGTGTAGGTGGTACCACTGTGTAGAGCAAGGGTCTTCAAACTTGGCCCTTTTATGACTTGTGGACTTCAGCTCCCAGAATTCCTTAGCCAGGCACATGTGCCTGGCTGAGGAATTCTGGGAGTTGAAGTTAAGTCACAAAAGGGCCACGTTTGAAGAACCCCTGGTGTAGAGCAAGCCTAGGACATTTGTAAGCCTGAATTGAAAAAATAAGATGGTTACCCCTCTGTGGGGCACCCAAGAGCCATAACTTAAACGTCCAGTGGTTGCCTTCTCACCATTTACTAACAAGCTTAGTTGGATTCTCTTTAGGTTCATTGGTTTTTGGCTTAGTGAGTAATGTGAATCTGGGAAGCATGTGATTCAGCATATTGTGCAAATTCAGAAAATAAGTCAGTGTGTTGTGTGATCAAGCCATCAGTTCTCTATCATGATTTTCATTCATAGACCCTCCAGGTGCCGATAAATAGCACCAGAAAGATGTAGAATTTTTTGCTCTTTGCCGGATCAATTAGTAGGAAAATGTCCATCCCATCCAGCAGAAGACTGATCCTCTAATGACATCTACGCTATCCAAGTGAGAAGAATCCTAGGAGATCCTGATGTTCTTTCGCCTATGAACCACCTGGGTGTATGTATCGATATGTATGTACACATGCAACTCATCCTCATTTAGTGACAACTGGGACCAGCAACTTGGTTGTTATGGGAAGCAGTGGCCCAGTGAAGTCAACACCGTGCCTACCATCCTACTTCAACTTCCTTTTGCTTTCCAGACCTGCAAGTCCTAAATATGTGAAGATTGATCCTGAATTTACTTTTTTCATCATCACGGTCACTGCGAACAGTTGTAAAACGAGGCACTTGCAGATTGAGGAGCCCCTGTATGGCCACCGAGTCAGACCCCTGCAGGTTTTCTCAGCGAGATTTTGGAAGTTTTCTTGGCAGCTGTCATGTTTATACAACGGTTGCAGGTTACAGTGATCGCCCTTTGCAACTTTCCCAGGGGTTTCCAACCAGCAAAGTCAAAGGGGAAGCCAGATTCGCTTAGCGACCACGACTCACTTAATGACCTTGGGAAAAATGCTATAAAGTTGCGCATGACCCACCAAACAAACCGCCTTGCTCAGGACCAGAAATCCTGGAGCCAGCCATGGCCCTACATCAAGGATTATTTTAAGTCCGGAATTGTTATTCAAAGGCTGCAGAGAAAAAAAAAATATTGCCATTCTGGACTGGTACGATTTGGGAGCTGCAAAAATAATAATAATAATAATCAACTTGGAGATGGATGTTTGCAGAAAGTTCTGTTAGGCTAATCGGCGTTTAAAATGCCCCGTACTTGCCTCACTTTTCAAAGCCATAGGTAACTAACATCATTTAAAAGAACCTGAGATTTATGTACGATGTGCAGTGAAGGCAGCTGACATCTAATGAATGGTTTACCCCCTTCGCCTTTTACCAGCTGAAAAGATTGGGGGGGGGGGTGTTAGAAATAATTACATGATCTCAAAGTAAAAGGCCTTCATTTCTTCTATAAGCGAGACACCAAACGACCCAATTAAATACCATGTATTTTATATCTTGCATGGATAGCAATAATTAAATCGGAGCTGAACTCTGGAGTGCAGAAAGCAACGGAGGTCTAATAATTAGGCATTGCCCATTGCATTCCCAGTAAGCTTTAGAGTTGGTGGGTTCCAAATCTGGTTTGTTAGATTCCGCTAGAATGAAATAATCAGAGATTTTTCTAGGCTGCCTTTAAAAGTGCTTCAAGGTTGCACTTCTGATGGGGGGGGGGTTGAAAGAACCAGCTCGGTAGACAATAACAAAAATATTACAAACATCTGATTAAAACAATACTCCAGGCACAAGTAAAGAGGCATTAGAGTCAGACAGTAGATCATTTCTCTATTTACTATTTAAATCTGGTCTAAAATAGCAGGAGATGATTAAAGGGGTCAGATATAATTAAGAGTTGTTACAGGCTTGGAAGAAAAAGAGAGGCTTCAGCTGTACTTTATAGGAAGCTAAAGATGGCCCCAAATGAACATGGTTGGCAAAGAAGCTAAGCAAATTTTGATTTTACCAAAAAAAAAAAATCCTTGCTGGGTAGCCCTAGTAGGAGCCAAACCTTCTCCAGTAGATCCGAATCTGCAGAGGCAGAGAAAGTGAGGAACTCCGTCCGATTTTATTTGAAAAATGTACAACTGTGGAATTGGGTATGTCTAGTTTAATGAAAAGGACTAAGGGTGACATGATAGCAGGGTTCCAATAGCTAAGGGGTTGCCACAAAGAAAAGGGGATCAACCTATTTTTCAAAGCACCTGAAGGCAGGACAAGAAGCAACGGATGGAAACCAATCAAGGACAGAAGCAACCTGGAACTAAGGAGAAACTTCCTGACAGTGAGAACAATTAATCAGTCTTCTGCCTCCAGAAGTTGTGGGTGCTCCAACGCTGGAGGTTTTAAGAAGAGACTGGACAGCCATTTGTCTGAAATGGTATAGGGTTTCCTGCTTGAGCAGGGGGTTGGACTAGATGACCTCCAAGGTCCCTCCCAACTCTGTTCTTCTCTTATTCTGTTATTCTTCTATACAATGGAATTGTTTTTGCTTTGGAGTGTTTTTTTTTCATCTGTTGCAAGACAATTACTCAATTCAGTGGAAGAGCCAATGATTTTTTTTTAAAGAAATCTGGTATTTTCCATTCAGGTAACATGTCAGTTTCAAGCATGCTGATCTCTCACAGACCATCAATAGAGAAGCAACCTGGAATTAAGGAGAAACTTCCTGACAGTGAGGACAATCAACCAGTGGAACAGCTTACCCCCAGAAATCGTGGATGCCCCATCACTGGAGATCTTTAAGAAGAGACTAGACAATCACCTGTCTGAGATTGTGTAGGTTCTCCTGCTTACGCAGGAGGCTGGACTAGAAGACCTCCAAGGTCCCTTTCAGCTCTATTCTGTTAAAATTATTCTATTCTATTCTATTCTATTCTATTCTATTCTATTCTATTCTATTCTATTCTATTCTATTCTATTCTATTCTATTCTATTCTATTCTATCCCACTCCACTCCACTCCACTCCATTCCAATCTGTTCCGTTATACCCTATCCTACTCTACTCTACTCTATTCTATTCTAAACAGATATGTTAAGCCTAGTTTTGTACAATTCATTACCCACCTGCTAATTTCATTGTCTTGTCTTGCTTATTCTTTAAGCCCCTTTCCTTTGATTTTTCTGTGATCTCGACAAGTTCTAGACAAGAGGCATTGTAGGGAGGTCAACAATATCACAAGGGCTGGAACAAGCTGACTAGTAACTTGTGTTACATGTCCTGTAGCCCCATTAAAAGTGCCTACATTTCAACATCATTCACACAGAGACACACAGAAGTCCCTGTTCTACTCTGTCTCAGGGGGACAGTCTAGAACAGAGTAGAAGGACTGGGGGGGGGGGAAACATGAGAGCAGTATTCCAGTATTTGAGGGGCTGCCACAAGGAGGAGGGGATCAACCTATTCTCCAAAGCACCAAAGGCAGGACAAGAAGCAACCGATGGAAACCTATCAAGGAGAGAAGCAACCTGGAACTAAGGAGAAACTTCCTGACAGTGAGGACAATCCACCAGGGGAAGGGCTTGCCCCCAATAAGTTGTGGGTGCTCCATCACTGGAGGATTTTAAGAAAAGACTGGACAGCCGCTTGTCCGAAATAATCTAGGGAATCCTGCTTGAGCAGGGGGCTGGACTAGAAGACCTCCAGGGTCCCTTCCATCTCTGGTCTGATTCTGATTGACTTCCATTCCATATGTATCCAGCAAATAGAAAGTAATTGTATGCAGTTTCAGACGCAAGACTCCCAGGAACATGTCACACGTAATCTGGTGTTTGCATGACATCCTTAATTAGATTAGTTAAACCCCCGGTGGTTGCCTTCTCACCATTTACTAACAAGCTTAGTTGGCTTCTCCTTGAGTTTGTTTGTTTGTTTTTGTTTTTGTTTTTGGTTCAGTGAGTAGTGTGAATCCGGGACCTGTTGGGAAAATATGTGATTCAGCATGTTGTGCAAATTCAAAAAATAAGTCAGTGTATTTTGTGATCAAGCCTTCATCTCTCTCTCTCTCTCTCTCTCTCTCTCTCTCTCTCTCTCTCTCTCTCTCTCTCTCTCTCTCTCTCTCCCTCTCTCTCTCTCTCTCTCTCTCTCTCTCTCTCTCTCTCTTTCCCCCCCCTGTGTTTTTCACTCACAAACCCTCCTGATGCCCTTAATTTCTGCATCTCTCCGGGTGCTACTACTTTGAAGGACCTCCTGGCCTTGATTTCTCATGACTTGATCACTCTCTCAGGGGTGTGTGTGTGTGTGTGTGTGTGTGTGTGTGTGTGAAAGGACTTGCCTCAGACATGGAGAATGGAAAGAAAAACCAGGAGGGGGAAACGAGATCCATTTTCAACAAGCAAAGAGAGAAAGCATTGTATTTATGAGAAGGAAATGCATTCTCTCTCCTTTGGATGATTTAAAAATGTGGAGAACAGCAGTGCAATCATGCAGAAACTGGCTGAATAATTTTATATGGCTGTTAAACGTCCTGAAACAATGGGAAAAGTTTAAGCGAGCCTTTGAGAGAAAGAAGCATTTACAGGAGTCAGTTTTGGAACTAAGTAAGAAGTTGCTTGGAAATGGCATTTATTCGTAGGGTTATTTATTTTTTTAATGACTGTACATTCATATTCATGACTTTGGGGGTTCTTTATAAAACCTTTGTCTGCACCTAGTATCAATGGAGAATTTACTCCATCGAGACACACACTCTTTCCTTTATTAGGGAAGAATCTGTCTTTTCTGTAACCACTCACTGATAAAATACTTTTTCGTGGGTACGTTTCCCCCTTCCCTTAGGACAAATTCTCATCTGTCTGAAGTT
>NC_139520.1:18105791-18168352 GCF_947247035.1 Vipera ursinii | reverse complement strand
GGGATAGTTTTTCTTGCTCACTATCTAGGAAAAATACCATTTTTTAAAACCCAAAGCAAAAGTTTTAACTTCTAGATTCCCCCTCCCTTTTTTAACTTTATATGTTAAAATATGTTAGGCTCTCCCTTAGCCAAAACTTCAGACAAATGGAGGGGACTTTTTTGTTAACATATCCAGCCCATTTGCTTTTTAGGTTGTCAAAGTCTTCCAATTGGCAAACGGTGAATGGTAAACAAGAGATTTATAACCTGACATAATTAATTGCCGAGATAGTGACATTTCCCATATTATAGACAATCATGAATTATGAGGCCGGCTGGTAACCATCTCATTCGCTGAAATCGGTTGATAAATATGTTTATTTGAGGTCAGCCCAGCCTCATCCATTAGAAATATTGTTTTCTCTAAACATTACATTGATTTAATTTAGCTCTAATCAATTTAAAATGGTTCTGACAATTAACAAAAGCTTCAAATATGACCTTAAAGTAATAGGATTCATTAGCTATGTTTAGGATTAAAGTTATCCTAATAGGGCCATTTTTCTTCCCGAGACTGACCGGTGGTCAGTCAAAATGAAATCAATTATTATAAATTATACAGTTTAAGTTGATTATGTAGTACTTGCTAATTTGTATAAATAAGGACATCAAACAATAGAAGCCATTTATTAATAATTCTCCATCACAGAGCTTTGGTGTCATACTTCCTGCTAAAGATTCAGAGTCATCCGTTAACTATGAAATGTTATATTCGCTGCTGCCAGGCATGTATGCTAATTAAACCTATAATTAATTGTAACAGTTATAGTTAAAGTCAAAATGCTGATAGCATTCCTTGCCCTATTATTCACAGTAATCAACTGAATCAAAATGAATCTAATCAACAATTCATATGGTAGCCAGGGGATCAGAATACATGAGAGTGAGGACTGCAGATGGAACTCATAAGTCTTAGGATGTAATAAAATAAAGATTGTAACGACTCGCGTTGCAACATACCAGCGTGAACTTGGTGCTGTCATATTACAAAAACAGCAAGCACAAAGTTATACGGAAGAATTCAAAGCTTTGCTTTTTTTAACATGCCAATAATGCAAATATAAGAAAGCCGAACCATGCCGGACTGAGATGTAATGTTAAGAAAAACCCCAGACTTTTTTTTTTAATAAAGAATTTAAAATTTATTTTTAATGGAAACAGTTTGGTACGTACAGTGGCTGCTTTACCATTTTAAGATCACCTTGGATGTGGGAGCTATACACTGGAGTTGAAACCCTGGAAGTGAGCAGAAGAGCTGTTATCTAATCTACTCTCATTAGTTAATCAGCTTAATTGCCTACATTCAAAAGAAAGCTGTAGCATCTTTAGAAATTTGCCATTCAGTTTTCAACTAAATGTCACCGTATAACGAAGCACGTTGCAGGTCCCATGAATTAGGGATGTACATCTGGTGGGACCACACAAAATGTCTTCTCAGTGGTGGCCCCTTCTCTACAGCTGACTCCCACCCTGTTGCTTTTCTGAAAACGTGGCATTGTCAGCGGCCCTGGGGACTACAAATACTCCTAGATTTACAACCACAATGGGGCTAAGCAAGACAGCGGTTAATTGAGATTTGATCCATTTTAAGCCTTTTCTTTCCGCAGTTAAGTGAATTGCTTCGATTGTTAAGTTAGTAACCGGGTTGTTAAGTGAAATTGGCTTCCCTCTGCTTGTCGGAAGGTAGCAAAAGGTGATCATATGACCACACACATACACACACACACACACCCGGAACACTGCAATCGTCATAAATACGAGTCGGTTGCCAAGCGTCCGAATTTTGATCACGCGATCGTGGGGATGCTGCAAGAGGCCGTGCGAAAATGATCGTTGAGTCAGTCTGTTCAGTGCTGTTGTAACTTTGAGCGGTCAGTAAATGAAAGATTGTAATTCAAGGACTACCGTACAAGCCCTGGATTGTTGGTTAGAGGCGATTTCAAATTAAAGTGGGAGTCGTAAGTTGAGGACTGCCTGTATAGTTTCTATTAAGCACCGACATACCTGGTCGCGTGACACTGTCAATTCCAGATTTTGGATACAGCCTAAACAACAGGCGGGGTGGGGAAAAAAAATTTTTTTTGCCTCCCTCTGACAACTCTCAGAACTAACCCCCAACTTCCTTCATGTCTGCTACACTTTTCCCTTCCTGGTTCTTCAAGTTAATGACTGGCTGGAAACGATGTCAACACAACAGCTGGAGAACAACACTTCCATGTAGCTTTATGTGACAGCATATGCCAGCCACTCAGAACATGTGATAATTCAAACGGGGAGGGGGGGTTTGATTGTAGGAAAAGCAGATGGGCTGAAGCATTATTATTCTCTCTCCGCCCCCCACCCCAGCCCTTGAGGGATCCCTAAATAAAATCAAAGCAGATGGACCATTACAGGCTCATCTGTGTTCAACAACAAGCACCACCGGCTCCCAGAGGTGATATACGGCACCTTGGTGGAAAATGACACCGGTGCGGGGAAGATGACCTAATGAAAGCAGCATCCCTGCTTGGAGAGTGAGGAAGGGGGCTGGAGGAAATACACTCAGGTCTATTTATCACAAAGCCACCTTCCAGGGAAGATCAGAGCTGATGGCCTGGGGTGGCAGGGGGAGGGGGGGCTTCTGGTTCTCTCTTCACTCACCTGATGCACGCTTGGTGCAAATGCCGTCACAACTGGAGGCATCCGTGCAACGGACTGAGAACGTGCAACGGATTGCAGAGACTGGGTGGTGGGTGGGATTTTTTTTTGGGGGGGTGGGTGGGAATTGTAACACATACAGGTAAGTCCTCGGCTTACAAAAACCTGTTTAGTGACTGCTCAAAATTACAACAGCACTGACAAAAGCGACTTATATGACTGTTTTCACACCACCGTTGCAGCCTCCCCAGGGTGTCACCGGGTCAAAATTCAGGCACTTGGCAACCAGCTCATATTTACGACGGTTGCAGAGTCCCGGGGGAATGCCTGATCCCCTTTTGCGACCTTCTGACAAGCAAAGTCAACGGGGAAGCCAGATTCACTTAACAAGCAGATTTATCTTATCAGCTGCTGTGATCCACTTAACACCTGTGGCAAGGACCCTGGGACACGGCAACCGTCACAAACACACGCCAGTTGCCAAGCGTCTGATTTTTTTTTTTTTTTTATCAAGTAACCCTACGGAGATGCTGCAGCGGTCGTAGGTGTGAAAAACAATCATAAATCAGTTTTTTTCAGTGCCGTTGTAACTTCAAACAGTTGCTAAGCGAATAGGTGTGAATCAAGGACTATCTGTATACCCGTCTAAAGCTGTAATATAGTACATTAAATGGTGTGTGTGTGAACCAGGACACGGTGGTTTGCGGTCATTCGATCCTGATTTAGTTCCTGTAACATCTCTCTCTCTCTCTCTCCTCTCTCTCTCTCTCTCTCTCTCTCTCACACACACACACACACACACACACACACACACCTATACCTATATCTATATAAAACATCTGTTGAAACCGATCTAATAGAACACCTTGGTCTATTGCTATGATTACTTTTGCCTTTCAGCCCCAATCTAGGAGCGTTTTGCAGGCTTAAGTCGCTACTGTGATAAACTATTGCTGTAAATTTAGATTTGCGCTGACAAAGAGTTAAAGGGAGACATATATTATTGTAGAGGCAGCAAACAGAGGACAAACGACTGCGTCTACAATCTGAGCTACGAATATTCTTTACAATTTCTACCTTCCAAAACTGGTGAACTGTGGCCCTTCCCAGCAGCCTTGTTTCCAAAACATACTTCACCCACATTTTCCTGCAAAATTTGTATTCCTCCAAATTCACATAAATCCCACCCCCCCCCCAACACAGTTCAGAGGCTGCACCATCAAACAGAAATCTCGGGAGGGCTAAGGTGTTCCCGAGGACCTGTTTTTCAGGAGATAATCAGTTACACATTGCGACCTCTTTAGATATTCGGGGAGAAAAACAATTAGGGAAGAGCCCATATGATTGCAATAACGTGGCCCAAAGGTAAGTATTTATGAGTAGAATTCCATATGATATTGGGGGTTTGCTTACATGTGTGACAGCTGCTTTCCCGCTTTCATGATCTGAGATCATTATCTGGCTTGGAAAAGGTAAGAGAGAGATGGGGCAGGAAGACAGCGGTTCACCTTTTGGCATTTATTAATAATTACGATTGCCCAACTCATTATACATTTAAATGCTGTATAATGCTTATTCAGTGGTTTATTGTAATTGAGCCCTGGGAATAGGATTTTTTTTTTTCAAATTGCTTCCATGGTCTTGAGATCAAAACAAGCAACAGATTATAGATATAATCTTTATTTTCTTTTTTAATACAACATGCAATGAGAGACACAAAGAAAAAGATTGTAGCTCAGAAGGTTTCTGTTTTGATGGAACCCTTTACAGGGCTGAGAAAGGTCCACTTAATCTGAAATCATTTAAATAGAACTACAACATAAGACTAAAAGGGACGCGGTGGCTCAGTGGGTTAGGACGCTGAGCTTGTCGATCAGAAGGTCGGCAGTTTGGCGGGTCAAATCCAGAGTGCCGCGTAACAGAGTGGGCGCCTGTTACTCGTCCCAGCTTCTGCCAACCTAGCAGTTCGAAAGCACGTAAAAATGCAAGTAGAAAAATAGGGACCACTACGGTGGGAAGGTAACAGCGTTCCATGCGCCTCTGCCGTCTAGTCATGCTGGCCACCTGACCACGGAGACGTCCTCGGACAAACGCTGGCTCTTCGGCTTTGAAACGGAGATGAGCACCGGCCCCTAGAGTTGGAAACGACTAGCACGCATGTGCGGGGGAACCTTTACCTTTACAACATAAGACTGCTCTTTGGCCCACATCTAAGTTCACCCATCACTTGAAATCATGATGGAACTTGGGGTGCTGGGTGGTGGTGAAGAGGAAGTTGGAACTCACCTTTCTCTCGGTTGGAAACCACCCATTGGGATTTGTCAACCACATCTTAGCCCACTAAGGGAACCCACCACTGTGTACTAAATCAGAGCTTATGTCTTAATATTGTGTGTGCATCCAGCTAACGGTGATTTCCTCCAACCATTGGGGTAGAACAGCCATGGATAGGCAAAATGTGAACCCAGCTACCCCTTGTTCTGTCTCAATAAAAGGTAGAAGCTAAGAAGCAGCAGGATGTACTGGAGAAGCTATGGTGGAGGACTAGGTCAGGGAAGACACAAGTTCATGTCAACCATCAGCTACATCATAATTTCTTAGCCCGGCTGACCTCAGCTGATTTTTTTTCTTTTTACAGGGTTATTTTTGCATGGAAAAATTGAAGGAGGGAGTGCTAAATAGTCAGTTTGGCATTCCTGGAGGAAAAGCAAGATATAAATCTCCACGAAGAAAATGAGAACTAAGTTTACAGATGACTGATTAGAGATCTACTGACTTTTTATAGTCTGAGAAAAGGTGTCAAAGCAACAGTGGACCTTTAAATCGGTTAACACTGAAGAAGACAGCACGACAAAAGAACCAACCAATGTCTACCTTGCCATGTAAGTCATTGCTGCATAAGTTGTTTGTCATGTATAAGCAGAGTGTAAGATAGAAATTGTGGCTTGGAGGCTAAAGATGAACCTTGGGCTCTGTCACAGTTGAACGAACTCAGCTGTTGGGTCCTTCAAATGCCTCCCCTCTGATTAATTAGGTTCAATTCTTGTTTCAGGAAGGACTTCAGCCAACTGGCTTTGCTGAGGATGCTCCTGCCTGCCAGACATTTGGATGGCAAGCAAATGGCGTTATCAAAAGTCCATTTTTCCCCTTCCAATGAAGAGCCAAATTCACTCAAGGTGATCTGTTTGGGTGGGAACTTTTAATGCAAAGAAGGACCAGGGGTGACATGACAGCAGTGTTCCAATATTTGAGGAGGGAGTTGACTTATTCTCCAAAGCACCTGAAGGCAGGACAAGAAGCAAAGGACAGAACCTAATCAAGGAGAGAAGCAACCTAGAATTAAGGAGAAATTTCCTGACAGTGAGAACAACTAATCAGTGGAACAATTTGCCTCCAGAAATTGTGGGTGTTCCAACACTGGGAGATTTAAGAAGAGACTGGACAGCCACTTGTCTGACATGATATAGGGTTTCCTGTCTGAGCAGGGGGTTGGACTAGAAGACCTCCAACCTCCCCTTCCAACTCTGCTATTCTGTACTCTCTACTCACGAGTTGCACCAAGCCACAGTGAGATCTGTCGTAAGCAAAAGAGGATTCTGCTCAAGCAGCAAATAATTGTCAAGAATGCTTATTCTTGGTCGCTCATAGAGGGCTTGTGATATTATCTCGCAAAATATAGAAAACGGAGTTGCTGTGCTCTCGAAATCTTAGTGACCAACTAAGGTGGGTTCTGATTTAAGGTGGGCAGTCCTCTTAGAATAAACTTATTTGAAAAGGAAAAAGTTGCTTTTCCAGGAAAGAACCTTTCCAACTCCTGTAGAGGCAACACACAGTAAATCTGAAAGCATATTCCATGGAAAAATTTCAAAGAAATTATTTGGTGTTGCTTGCCTCCTACTGGTCATGGGGAAAGACTAACTTAATAGGAGTTATCAGGCTAGAGACTCAGATGGCGCTGGGCCCTATTGACAGTTACTTTCAAACATAAAGTATTCTATATCCTTCCGTAGCAGTATTTATGTTTCTGCTTTCCTTCCCCTATTCCAATCTGTGATGAAAGATAAGGGGCATCGACACACAGTCCTCGGCTTACGACAATTCAGCCCAAAACTTTTGTTGCCAAGTGAGACAGTTGCTAAGTCAACGTTGCCCCAGTTTATGACCTTCCTTGCCACAGATAGTAAGTGAATGACAGCAGTTGTTAGGTCAGAAAAAAAAATGATTGCGACTTCCCAATTGACTTTGTTCGTCGGGTCACAAAAGGTGATCACACGACCCCAGGAGAGTCGGTTACCAAGTCTCTGAATTTTGATCACACGATCATGAGGATGCTGCAAAGGTCGTTGAGTATGAAAAGCTGTCGTGAGTCACTCTTTTTCGATGCCATTGTTAACTCTGGTCACTAAATGAAGTGTTTTAAGCTGAGAACTACCTTTATATGGTTATGTGCATAATTTATGGACCTCTCCACAGAAGTGATCTAACACGTTCGATGAACTGCTCCACAGTGAAGTATGAATTTCAAATTAAGTCAGATTCACAAAAATTCCTATTTTTCCGCTTACTATGAACTCGTAAAGCTGGCCTTTAAAAAAAGTCTCAGGTTTCTAAGAACCCCAAGCAGAGCTATATTCTAGCAATAGCAGTTCTAATCTTCATTTGCACTGATAGCAAGATAGGCGAGGCACTTTCCATGCTTTGCAACACGGTACAGAAATGTTGAGCTGGTGGTGGGTTACTTACTTTACCATAAAGAGACTAGAGCTCTTTATTTCACCAGTGAAGCCAGGGTGTAAAATATTTTAATCAGCTCATGGTATTTTCTTCTGCTAACCTTATTGAAAAAAAACATGAAACACAGATACAATTGTCTCAGGCACTGAAACCTTTGGATACATTTTTTTTTAAAAAAAGAATAATTATACTACACTGCATCAGAATGTACATCTGGGTATATGAGAACAAATTAAATGGCACCTAGAAAAATTAAATGTGGTGCAGCTGCATTCCAAAGGCTACTACAAAGCATTCCAGTGTTCATCCCCCCCCTTTTTTTAAGGAGGGGGTGTTAATAATCAACCAGCAATTGTGTATTAATTCCACAAGGGGGCATCTGAAGCATATTTTTTTTAACCCAAAGTAACTGCGAACAAAATTGAACACAAGGTGTCTTTCAAACATCACGATAATTAAAGGAATTAAAAAATTGGTTTGCTATAAACGCACCTATGCTTAGAAACCTTCAGTTGAAATTTGGGTTGAGTGCACGAGGGCGTTAAAAATGGTCAGGCGGTGAGAATACATGCAGCTTGAGGCTTCTGTGGTAGTTTTGATGGCCAGAAGCCTATATAACAGGCATAAGATCATAGAGAAATGTCTCTGCTGACAGATTTTGGATCATCTTTACTGTCCCTGTCAAGCAATGAAGCCATCAATTGGTCCATCTAAAACAAGATAAATAGAAACAAAGTTTGTCCCTCTTCCGTTCTTCATGGGATGGGCCTTGATTAAGACCAAATTTGGAATATTGCATCCAGTTTTGGTTGCCATGATATAAAAAAGATGTTGAGACTCTAGAAAAAGTACAAAGAAGAGCAACAAAGATGATTAGGGGACTGAAGGATAAAACATATGAAGAACGGTTGCAGGAATTGGGTATGGCTAGTTTGATGAAGGACGAGGGGTGACATGATAGCAGCCTTCCAATATCTCAGGGGCTGCCCCAAAGCAGAGGGAGTCAAGCTATTCTCCAAAGCACCTGAAAGCAGGACAAGAAGCAACGGATGGAAACGAACCAAGGAGAGAAGCAACCTAGAACTAAGGAGAAACTTCCTGACACTGAGAGCAATTAACCAGTGGAACAACCTGCCTCCAGAAGTGGTGAATGCTCCAACACTGGAAGATTTTAAGAAGAAATAGGACAAAAACTTGTCTGAAATGTTATAAGGTTTCCTGCTTGCATAGGGGTTGAACTAGAAGACTTTCAAGGTCCCTTCCAACTCTTGTTATTCAGTTATGATTTATGAAAGGCACCAAAGCTGCAAATAGCAGCTTTAAATGTAATAGTGTACTAAGCCATTCTGCTCCAATCAAGAGATTTTCAACATTTGGAACAAAAATCATTTTCTTACATTCTCTGTAAAGTTCCTTTGGAGGACCCCTTTTGGAATCACATCAAAGGGTTCCAGTCATCTTTCAAAAAGCCGAATCCAATGCACAGGTACATACTGTAACAGGATAACCTATGACAGGACTTAGCATAAATAAGCTTTTAGGCTGTAATTGTCTGGTCTGCATGCTTAGGTCTAAAGGTTCTTCAGTTATATAATCACTTCTTTTCTTACACCATATACAAAAGATCTTCCACCCCCCAAACGGAAGGAGTAAAGCACAAATTTTTTTACGTGGTTATCATTTTTCCTCAAACCTTGGATGCCTTTGTATTGTTCCAAATAAATTGACACAGCGATGAAAATAATGAGTTTAATAAATATTAGTACAGAAATAATATAGGGTATAATCTCTCATCTGAAGGAATTAAGGCTTCACACGCACAATCTGAAAAATGTCCTAAGCTCTCAGCTGAGACGCTCTACTGAGGAGACAACTGCACTCAACCACAAAATCTTTATTTTTTGTTTTGGTTTTTTTTTAAAAAAATTGTGCAAGCCAATGCAGAACATAGCTTGTTACAATGGCAGAATAAATAATAGCCCAAACCTCAAAAGAGGCAATTTAGGTCAAGATAAAAATCCAATTCAGCTTTCATATATTGATTCAAGCTCTGTTCTTCGTGACAATCTCAGCCCTGGGAAACCAAAAGACGACACTTTAATTTCTTGCTTACACACCAAAGTCTGTGTGGACATGATCTCAAATGAAATTATTTCACTTCTGTTGAGTTCCTTCTGCAGGGCAATGGCTTAAAAAGTTCAGTTTTCATAGTGACGCAGGAGACCTTTTAGAGCATGGTGTCAAAATGCCAAAATCCCAACGGATGAAACAGAAGAGGAAATAGAATGGGCAACAAGGAAAAGGGCAGAGCGCGATTCCATGGATGTTTTATCGCACTGCACACTCAAAACGGAGAGTCTGCCACTTGCGAAGACTCTGCCTCAGACGTGTCAAGGAAACAGCTGGAAAGAATCGATTATAAATCAAAATCGCCATCGTATATCTCACACACCCACCTCAAATGTGATTATTTTAAAATGGAGACCCCTGCCAAGATTCAGCTGGCCACCATCTTTCTTAGACCCTGTTGTTTTATTCTGACCTCACCTCCACATTTGTTCAAGGATTGGAGCCACATCCTCACGTGACCCGAGAATGACTCTGGATGATGCATGAATGTGTTCCTATCCTTATTCACCACACCCCTGCAACCTGACAAAGCTTGTTCTCTTTCCTTGAGTTCTTTCAATTGCTGCTCATTACCTGCCCACATTCCTTCATCCTATTGTTCCATCAAAAAATCACCATTTTCCTATCAGTCCAGCCAACTGGAGGTCTCAAATCACAATTTCCCAACCTCCTTCTGAGGTGTGGAGTTCCCACGGATGTTCAAAGAAAAAGCAGGATAAGTAGGAACAAGAAGGACATCCAAGCATGAGTTACACAAATGAGAATTAATGCAACGAGTTGGCAGTCCTGCTGTGCAATTAGAAACCATTGAAAAAAGCTTTAGATGCCTAATTACTCTCTCCATCAGCAAGCTGATCTTAAGAGACATTCAGCACCCACCATCCATCCTGAAGTTTTGTTGTTTTGTTTTTTTAAATCTACTTCATAACGTACAATCCGTTTCTACATCATTCACGGGTTTTGTTTTGTTTTTCTCACATCAGATATCCCTTCAGCTACTGTTTTCAAAATGTACCTAAGGCAACGATAGCAGATTTTCCTCCATACTGCAGAAAAACTATTACACCTACAGTTCGTAAAAATACTCAATACAACACTGAATACTTCAAAACAAGCTAGTGATGTTTTTTTGTATGTACTGAACAGCAAGTCAAATAATTTAACTACATGCTGGCTCAATATAGTCCTTTGAGAAGATAAATGTGTGAGCAAGATTCTATAAAGCGCAAAACTGAAAAAATACAACGATCGCCTTCCACTTAATAGACAACAGATGTCATTTCGCTGACATTCCCTGAGACAAAAAAAAGTGCACAATAACAACTAACAACTGAGGTCTTAAACATGCTACTATTACATACGGTGTCTATGGAGTACATTTATCCCAAATGTACAATATGCTATTGCCCTCACAATCCTACTTTGCAGACACCAGAATGGGACAATTTGACGCAACCAACTCGCCATGGTCAACTCGCCGCGGGACAATTCAACAATTTAATTATTTAAAATAATTTTTTTTAAAAAATATTTAAATTGTTGTCATTCACATTTCATTTTGTCCCTCCATTTTGGCATCCTTTCTTTAATGATTCTGTTCCACTATGTTTTTGATATTAGTCTAACTTTTGCCCCATGGCAAGTTGGCCAGGTCAAGTGATCGTAGACCTGAAATCATTGTCAAATCCACCCCACCAACATACAGTATCGAAAAGTCCCGTGGGGGCAAATAAGCTATAACCATAAAAGTCAGCCTATACCGATAGTGAAACAGCAAAGAATATCTTGACGGAATTAAACTTGACTCATATCCCCTCGGTCAGAACTGTGGAACAAATGCATTAGAAGACTGGATTTCTTGCGTAATCCAGATTTGCCCTTTAGATGCAGAAGCATGCGAAGACATAAACTATTACCTAACAGAACACAGGAAGATAACTGAATGGAGTGATTTTGAATTAGCTCTACGACAGCTCTTGAACCGATATGAATTAATCTCATCCCCGTTTACCCCGCTGAATTGCAAGCTGCCAGAGGGTCGACACGGGAGGAAAGGAAAATAGCCTCAGACCTTCCAAGTTAACTGGGTACTTTCTGAAAAATGGACCAAGATCCCTAAGGCATGCAAGAACGCATGCTGAAACGTTTCCAAAACTCATTGATAAAAAGCAGGGGGTTTTTTCAGGATTCTTCCATTATGGAAATCAAGCTTGAGGACAGCAGTGGGATGCCTCAGAATTAGCTTCAAAGATGGGCGGGTCCACTGAAAGACATCACACTGGTTCATCCACACGTTCCCCGAAACAACCTTACGAACGGCATCAAGCGCCTGGAACAGAACTTAGGAAGTTGTGCAAGGGAGGCAATCTTGCGAGGGAGACCACTTCCGGAGCTCATTCCGAGTACCACGATTACAAGGTTTCAGGATCATTATTCTTTCTTTTCTTGGAAGATTTGCTACAAAGAAAGCAAGGAGCATTCTTGGTCCAGGGCGAGCGACAATGTGAAGCGATCATGGTATATCTGCATTTATACCCACACTCAGTGCACTAGAGATGGTTTGGTTTTTTTTGTGATTTAAGTTATTCCGGGTCAAAATAAGAAGCGAAAGCCTTGATGCCAAGGTCAAAGGCCTGTCTTACAGACACAATGGATACAACGCTGGGAAACTTACAAAATGTAGTCCTCTTCCTTTAGGCTGTGCAAGGTCAGCAGAATCAGCAGAACATTCCAGAGGGGGCGTCATCTTCAGTCTAGGTAAAGGGTTTCTCTGAAACACACCCTAATCGCTTCATTTAGACTTTTTTTTTATTTAAAACACACACACATGCACGCACGCACACGCACACACTTCCAAGAGTGAAAACACTCAAGTATTTTAGCAACAAAATACCGCGCTGTAGAATGGTTCCATTCCCTCTTTTCATTAAAATAGTTGCTTCTTCTTTTCTGGTTCATCTGATTTCCGTACCCTTCGAAGCATCGGTTGCCAGCAACAGATGCCCAAGCTGAAAAGCCGACGGCTCTGTTGAGCTTTCTCGGGCCGCAGTCAAATCTCTGGGACCGGTTTCCTTTCTAACGAGTCATCAACTTCCTACTTGTACAAACTCATCGTAGGGCTCTGATACATGCACATGTAAGCATCGCAAAGTAGTCTCCGTGCACAGCCTTGGATTCTCCTTGAGTCCAGAGAGTGCAATTCATCAAGAGACATTTTCAGATACTCGCCAACTTCTGGACACGGAGTCACTTGAGGGATGTTAAAACCATTTTGACCTCCTGGGAAGAGAAAAAGACAGGGATACAGAATTACCCCAGCAGGACAATAAGACAGCCAAAAACTACGTTGTACTGAGATGATGACATCTACATGTTAATGGCATTCTACTTCATGCCAACTTAAATCTCCCAATTCCATTTCGGAATAAACCAAATGAGTTTCACCCCCCAAAAAAGAGTGCAAAGAGCATCAAAGAGTTTCACCAAAAAAAAAAGTGCAAACAGCATCAAAGATGATTAAGGGACCGGAGGCTAAAACACAAAGAACAGTTTGCAACAACCAGGCTTGTCTACTTTAATGAAAACAAGCACTGGGTAGTGGAAGGAGGAGGAGGAGGAGGAGGAGGAGGAGGAGGAGGAGGAGGAGGAGGAGGAGGAGGAGGAGGAGGAGGAGGAGGAGAAAGAAAGAAAGAAAGAAAGAAAGAAAGAAAGAAAGAAAGGAAGGAAGGAAGGAAGGAAGGAAGGAAGGAAGGAAGGAAGGAAGGAAGGAAGGAAGGAAGGAAAGAAGGAAGGGAAGCTAGTCATGGAGAGAACCAACCTAGAACTAAAGAGAAACTTCCTGACAGTGAGAACAATTAGTCACTGGAAGGACTTGCTTCTGGAAGTTGCAGGTGCTCCAATACTGGAGTTTTAAAGAAGAGATTGGATAATCATTTGTCTAAAATGGTATACGGTTTCCTGCTTTTGAGTAGGGGGTTGGACTAGAAGACCTCCAAGGTCATTTCCAATTCTGTTATTCTATTATATTGGCTTTTTTTTAACTTTCCATACCCTGCCACCATCCAAATTCGTTTTGTACGTAATTCCTGCAATTCTCAGAGCTGAGCAGATTTATTTTTTTTAATCTCCCTGGCCTTACCCTACATCATTAACCTAGCTTTCTTCTAGATTAACCTAGCATTAACAAGGCGCCCTACAATCCGGGGAATGTTGACAGGATTTGAAAAGTGGATGCCACGGTTCAAAGACTGGGGAATGCCACTTCAACCGTGCCATGAGGCATCTCATGACAGATGTTAAGTGGTAAGAAGTTCATTAATTTAAGTGCCAGGCTAGCAGCTGAAAGTGCACAAAAGAGAAAACGTACGTACCATCCCGATCAGCCATGCTATCAAAAAAGAGCCAAGAGGAATCTTCCTTGCCATATTTAACAAAAGCCACATAGTGGCTTGTCTCTATACAAAGAACGGCAAAGAGCTCCATCTTCTGACAAGGTATGCAGCTGTGCCTCCAGTCCCAGTCTGGTAAGTCTTTTGGAAGGGAGACTGGGTTGAATTTGTGACTCTGCCTTTTGGGGTGAAGATGAACCTGGAAGGGATGGAGAGAAAAAAACTTTTAGCAAAGGGAATTTCACTCTTGCCCCTCTCTGAAAGAATCCAGTTCTCAACACAAGACAGCAATGTCAAAAACAAATTCCTAGGGCCTTTGGGAAAGAAAAAAACTTACCTGCGTATTGCAAGTTTTGCAAAACTGCTTGATTTTACCAGAGGAAATGTCTGAATCTTCGTAACATTCCCGACATTCATACACTGCAAGTCCTCCACAGATACGGCACTGTCTGGGAGCTGCATTTTACAAAAAGAAAAACACCCGTTGTGCTGGAGGCTACCATTCTGTATAAACAGAACCCACATTTATGGTTTTTTTTAAAAAAATAGAATATTAAACTTTTGAGTAAAAGAAAATTAGCTCGCTCCATTCCTGCACAGATATTACTAATTTAAAGGATGTGACCTGTCGTATTTGGAGTTCTTCTAGGCCAGGGGTGTCACTCTGCTGGCCCGCGGGCCAGATGTGTCATGGCGAAACCGCATCCACCCCATTGCCAGCAATGGGGAAAAAAAGTCTTCACGACACGTCACGTGACGTTGAGAGTTTGACACCCCTGTTCTAGATTTTCTATTGAGAACTGATCAGCTGTGGCAGATAGGAACAGATGAAAACAAGAATTGAATGGGGGGGGGAGGAAGAAACCCTCAGAATTTCTCCAGAGATTGTTGGTAAAATTAAGTTTTGTTTATTCTGCGCTGATACAGTGGACACGCAACTTAAACATATTCCATCTAAATTCTAACAGAATATATTAGCCAGCAGACTGGCTGGCAAAAAATTCTTTATTTCCTAAAGACAGTTAGGATATTTGTATTCTTTATTTCCTAAATTTATTTTAGGAAGCTGAAAAAAGGTATTATAATCGAAACTGGAGCAGCCTGGAGGTCCAAAGTTTGCAATGAAGGCTTCAGATCTATTTGCGTGTCTGCACTGAGACAAGATTTTTATGGTCCACAGCAACTCCATTCTGCATTATTTTGAAGGTGATTCATTTTATTGATAAAGGCATCCAGGTTCATCAAATGCCATGGAATTCATTTGAACAACTGACGATTCAGCCTCATTGTACTATCATGAAGCACATTTCAACTTACTGTCTTCCAGCAGGTCTGTGATATTCAATTCCAGAGAGGGGAAAATTTTGTTGAACATTTTGAAGTCCTTGCCAAATCGAGGCATCTGAATTATCAGACATGATGGGGCCTAGTAAAACCCAACAGAAAAAGGATATGTGTTTTAGTCAAAGAGACTTCATTTGCTTTGTTTCAGTTTATTAAATCCTGATGGCCCCTAATGTAAAGTTAAAAAATAGCTTTCTCAACAGGCTATAACAAGTCACACAGGTTAGTCCAACCTTTGACTTAACAATCTAAAGCAGGGGTGTCCAAATAGACCATTTTAAGATGTCTGGACTT
The DNA here is from genome assembly GCF_947247035.1 of Vipera ursinii. Classification (NCBI taxonomy): domain Eukaryota; kingdom Metazoa; phylum Chordata; class Lepidosauria; order Squamata; family Viperidae; genus Vipera; species Vipera ursinii. The sequence continues at coordinate 18,152,784 of NC_139520.1, read as the reverse complement.
CAACTCCCAGAATGCCCCAGCCTCTGGGGTTTGAAGTCCACTGGTCTTAAAGTTGCCAAGGTTTGACGCCCTGATCTAAAGCAAGAAGGAAATTACCGGTAATGGGCCTCTAGGTGATGCTGAACTAGAACTCCCAGAATCCCTTGCCACTGGTCGTTCACACAAGGCAGCTGTGAATTTAAGCTGTGGAACATCTGGATGCCTTGAGTTCCCCACCTGTGCTTTAACTAATAAATCATTTGCACAAAGAGCTCAAGCAAAGCTTCAAGCAAGTTCTTCTGATATCTACTGAAGAAGCAAATCCCTCATTCAACACGATGGTCACCTCCTAATCAATAAGAATTTATTGAACTACTGTACAAACACTTGCATGCTGATCAACCCTCAGTCAGCAGAATGTGCACTGATTGGTAAAACTATATAAAGAGGAATCTTCTCCAAACCTCAGCAAACTTCAAATTGCTGTTGATGAAAGACCATTCCAGTAACTGCTGTATGGTAGGCACTCCAACTTTCTCATTCTTGTCCATGAAAATCTGATAGAAATAGCAATCTTGGACTTTTTGCCCTGCTGATCTAAGAAGAGAGATACAAGTCTATTTCACAATGGGGACTCTTAAGATTGATTTTAAAAAGTGGAATCTACTACTACTGCGGCCAGATTTGTCTTCAGGGTTAGAGCAGAATCCTGTAGCAATAGATTCCTGCATCTGGAATGAAACCAGATGACTTGGATTTTAAGGGCCTTTCCAAATGTTTAGTTATAAATATAAGAATAAATTATTATTGATTCATCTACTTATAACAAATAAATAACACATTCTGCTAGAGAAAAGTTCCCTTAAATGGGCTCCAGCACGAGTCCAAAAGCTCAGAGGACTAAACTTCCGGTCCCGGTGACCAACCCAGATTTGATCCTGGAATAAATTATTCCCTAAACTGATGAGGGGATTATTTCTAAAGTTAAATAGCCGATACCTATTAGTCTGTGGACTATGAAATTTTTGAAATTAAGGATTTCTGTAACCTTCATACAATTTCCTAACCTGTATGTAATTTAGCAATACAGTGCTGACCACAAGTTCTCCACATCTGATGCTATTATAGCAGATATAAGGTTGAGACATAACTGACATTTATGAGTTAAGGAAGCGAGATAAGGCAGCAATAACTGCCTTTGAAACATCCCCAAGACAAAGGCATAGCTAAATGTTCACAGTTTACAAAACTAAACACAATTAAAAGTAATGGAGACTTTTTTTGGAAATTATCCTCAAAATTATACATTATAGATAATAAAATAACTCTTGTGACTTTACGATTTCTCTTGTGTGAGCCAAGGACTATGTTTACCTTATTTTTAAGAGTGGTTCTACTCTTAAGATATGATGAAACAAAATATTCAAAAATTCTTCTGGATCTGGAAAAAAAAGTTTCAACAGAGTATGAAAGCCCAGATATTTTTTAAAAAAAAAAATACAGTAAAAATCCAAGTTGCCTAACACTGCCTGAAATCAAGTCTCAAAACTGCTAGCAGCACTCTGATCTATGTAACTGGGGAGCCAACATTTTCTAGATTATTTGGGGATGATCTGACACTTGTCTTTAATCTTTTTAAGAATCTGCAGATATAGAACTTCATTGATCTGTTATTTTAAGCAGAGTCTTTAAACTAAGGATGGGCTACCAAACGAACATAAAGGGGTTTATGGTGGTGGTGAACATCTTTTCTAGACTTCTGTTTAATAACATGAAATAAAATCCTTTCAGTTCCTCCTCATTATCAATACAACAGACTGAACCTACCTTTTTCTTCAGATGTGAATCCTGATGCTGCTTCAACTTTTTCCAGAATCTTTCTCAGCTTCATTATTTTTGTGGCACACACATATCCGTATCTAGAAGATATAAAAGATGCGAGTCTCAAAAGGCAGACTGAACCCCCAAGAGGCAGAATCTGAAGAAGCAACATCGTCAAGATCTTGATCTTGATCTGCCTCCCACAATCCAAAGGAAAAACAAGCAAAAAGAGGTCAAGAAATTGTACAGGGGCCATAGATGGTCAAGCAAAGCAGGGTTTTCCAAGCTTCTACCTTCCAGAAACCATTTCAAACATCTTCCTGTTTGTAGAAAAGCTTTCAATATTTCCCACCGAAGTTGGCATGCATTACAGGTAGCTCATTTGTACTTACATTCGAAGAGGATTTACTATCTCTGTCCGTAGCAGTTCTTGAGTTTCGCTGTAATATTCTACATCGTTCTTCTCTTTGGGTCGGAGCAAGACTGTATCCAAAACAGAACTGAATGCAAACAGGCTGAAAGAGAAGAAAACAAATAGTTTCACTCTGGAAAGGGGAGTGGGGAAAAAACACATCTTCAGATCGAGACTGTCCCAAAATCTATTGCAGAAAGAGATGCTTTTAACAAATTCTGTGAGGTTCTGACCAGTATCTGTTTCCAGGAACAGTATTTACATTTTGGAACAGTGTAACCTGAACCTTACCAGCAGCTAAGCTCACCGTGCATACCACCTTACATAATACAAATCAGGTTTGAGACAATTTTGCCTTAAAAAAAGAGTGTGTGAGCCATATCAAATACCAAAGGCTCAATCAGCAGAGAAAGAAAGAGAAAGGAACACTTGAACGGAAAAAAAATCCAGGACAAGTAGTAGTATTAAGTTTGATTCTGTGTCTTAAAACAGAATGCCTTTCCCAGACTGTAAACTAAGCTCTGGGCAACTTACAAGGTTAGAAGAAATCCCTAATATACATAGTAGTCCTCACTTAATGACTACCTTATTTAAGGACCATTCAAAATTACGAGGGCATTGAAAAACTTTACTAGACCTCGCATTTATGACCCTAACAGCATCCCCACAGTAAGTGATCATGTTTTGGGCATTTCACAATCAGTAGGCATTTACACACAACTGCCATTTGTGCATGTCACAGCCGGCTTCCAACAAGCAGGGTGCATGGAGAAGCCAGCAGTAAAATCAGAAGTCACTTAATGATGGCTGCCAGTCCCAATTCTGGTCATTAAGCAAGATTAGGTAAAAGGTAAAGGCTCCCCCGCACACGTGTGCTAGTCGTTTCCGACTCTAGGGGCCGGTGCTCATCTCCGTTTCAAAGCCGAAGAGCCAGCGCTTGTCCGAGGACGTCTCCGTGGTCATGTGGCCGGCATGACTAGACGCCAAAGGCGCACGGAACGCTGTTACTGGAGTGGTCCCTATTTTTCTACTTGCATTTTTACGTGCTTTCGAACTGCTAGGTTGGCAGAAGCTGGGACGAGCAACAGGCGCTCACTCTGTCACGCGGCACTCGGGATTCGACCCGCCAAACTGCCGACCTTCAGATCGACAAGCTCAGCGTCCTAACCCACTGAGCCACCGCGTCCCTTGTAAGCAAGATTACCTATATTCATTAACTTTTCAAAAGCACCTAGAAATTTCTAACTGCTGTGTGTAGATTAAAAAAATACCATGTGCCAGCTATTAATGTTAACTTCACTGAATTTTTAAAAAATGCCTATTGTGTGTTTTTGTCATCTCAGGTTTGAAATACAGTTTTTTCTCCCATTATTTACCAGAATAAGGTGGAATCTAAGTAGCAGGAGTTATAATGACCCTGGATGCCCTTTTTCTTTCCAATCATTGTTTCTAAACCTTCTTTTTCCATTTTTGGAGGGGTGTTTTCTTCAACCACTTCACTGAGATAGCCTCCAAAAGCTGAAAAACAAATCAGGAAATTAAAGCTACACCTGCTCTCATTCGTAATTCCACATTAGCAACAATAGAAATATTCCCATCAAGAGCCCAAAACAAAGTCCAGCATAGTCCCAGGCTCACCAAAGGCTTCTCCTTTCTTGTGACCAACACTGCTTTTACGGAAACACGTACATGCACTTATTCCCCACAAATGTGCACATGCATGCATGCTTACAGGCAGAAACACACACACAGAGACAACTTCCTGGATAATTAGAAATGTTTCATTCCAATTCAGAATAAAGCCAGAACTTGTTATCAGACAAAGCTGTACAGAGACAAAGGTAGACCTTACCTAAGGAATTGCAACGTTCAATCTGATTGGACACGGGCTGCAAGGAAGCAAATCTGGAATCAGGTCGACAGCTCTTCAGTTTGACAAAAAGAGCTTTCTTTGGTGCGCAGGTGAAGTAACGAGTTCCTTTAAAAGTCCCATCAGTGCAACCTGCACATTCGTCTTCCTGAAAAAACAAAGAACTTCTGAACTTCTCGGTCAGTATTCACACATACAGAAATTGTAGCGCTACAACACACACACACCCCTGACGTATAACCTGTCTAAATGGCTGTCACAACACTTTTGCTTCCTCAGCCAGCCCTCAAACAGCACAGTCACATCATCCACACAATTTCTGACAAAAGTGCAAGGCTTAAAGGTGGCTCCTGATGAGATCACAGTCTCCTTCGATGTCGTGTCCCTATTTGCTTCCCTCCCGCTCCCCTTAGCATAATGTGTCATAGAACAGGTAGTCCTTGACTTACAACTAGGCATTCAGTGACTATCCAGAATTACAACGGACCCAAATGGGACTTGTGACTCAGTTTTAAAGTTCCAAAGTCCAGACACACACAAACACAATCATGTGACATTTTGAGCCCTTGGCAACTGGCCTACATTTATGGCCATTTGCAGTGCCCTGCGGTCACGTGACCACAAGACACTTTTGGCGGAAACCAGCTGCTTTCCAGCTAAAATTGCCCCAGAGCAAACAACGGCTTCATTTCACAAAGTGCTGCAAAAAAATAAAGATCATTCAAATCGGGTCTGATCACATGGAAGACCAACTTTACGACCGTCACGACTTACAACCGTAATTGCAGACTCAATTACAGTCGCAACTCGAAGACTGATATCTGCATATCAGAATTCTGAGCTGGCTTCAACCTGGCAGTGAGTTTTCTCCTGGCCTGATGTCAAGAGTCAAGCCGTAGCCAGGAAATTTAAGGAAAAGGCAATAATAAAAAGATACTGCAGGGTAGAGACGGACAAGAAGGGCCCGTCGGTTCTCAAATCTGACAGTCATTTACCAGTTCAAGCCCGGCTAACACTTCGTTGACCCCCGGCGGCTGCCCGATCCAACGGATTACCCCATAGAAGGGAGGGTTCTCTTTGACTTCGGCTAAAGAGCCAACTTCAAGGCCGTGGAGGTTGATGGGTGCTACAGTGGCTGGTGGACTCTCCTGGGTTGGCCCGGAAGTTCCTACTCCAATAACTGACTGGACAGATAAGGAGAGTGGGCTGTGCGATATAGAACTGTTGGTGGTGCTTGACATCTTGGTTAGACTGAAAGGCAGGGAATGGAATCTGTTTTCGGGAGATAAACTATTTGTCGGGGCCGGCTGCAGTGGTGGGGAAGCATTTCCAAATCCAGAAGAGGAGTCATTGAGTGATTTTGCAGAATCTTCAGCCACTGTTGAATTCGGAGGAGTACAAAGCAAGAGGCACAGAGAAAAGGAACAACAACTTTTATTAAAGCGCCTGAACTGACCTGATGCGCTTTTCGCATAAAATGAGTAAAACATGCATGGAATCTCTCTCTCTCTCTCTCTCTTTTTGACTAGATTCTACCATGTCAGAATAAATTACTTTAAAATGATTTATTGGCACTGGCTAAGTACAATGAGCTAACAAGGAGATTTTACTAAAATCACAATCAAGGACTGTAATCAAGACTGTAGTTATAACCAGTAATATTTCACAAATGATTTCATAGTTTCTTAGTGATAGATTGTCGCAGGTGATAAGACAGCTCACAGCAATTCCAAACTTGGGTGAAAGAAACTGGGATCCTGGACTCATTCCAAGTTCATTCAGAATATCATGTGAGCTTGGTACATGCTCGAAATAAATTAGATATTGTCCCTCAAGTTTTCTCAGACTCCTATACTCTATGACAGCTGGGCACAGCAGAAAAGCTGGTGTGACAAAAAAACTCTTGAACACAAAAACCTCTGAAGCCACAATTCTATCTTATTCAACATTTAAGGACTATTTAATATTGAAGAGGTACTGTGTATTTTCTGTCAGCTATTTAAAAAGCGAGGCTTATTGGTCAACTTTAAGCTATTTGCTTAAAACTGCTATTCCAGATCATGCTGGCTGAGGAATTCTGGGAGCTGAAGTTGCATAGTTGCTGAGAGTGCGAAACACCGCTCTAGATCTTAGCAATCTGGAAGCCAAGATTTACTGGGAAACAAAAATGAAATCTACACCTCACGTGAACTCGTGCCATCAGTTGCAAAGAGGCCCTAAAGGACATATTCACCAACTTGTCTCCCGAAGACACATAAATAAATCATGAGTCAAAGCTCAGAGCATGAGGTCACAAGCTGGTATAATAGAACATTACTATTTATAAGCCTCCTGCACGCTCTGCCTGCCACCCAACAGGTTTAATACAGAGAATAAGAGCAACCTGTCATGCAATGTTGGGTATTTTCTACCAACGACTGAGAAATTACCCTAAAACCTGGGCCGAAGAAAAAGTCTTCAGTTATCTGACAAACTACAGCCATGAACTAAGGAACTTGGAGTTAACCAAAAGAGTTTTACATTTTCCCCACCCTCTTATAAAGCCATGCAACTGCTACTACAAGCCATTGCTTAAAAAAAAAAAGAAAGAAAAAAGTCAAGGGCAAATTTCAAAAGCTGTTTGTGATAAGATGCTGGATCAAATGAGGCTGTAAAATACTTCCACTGAGGCTGCGGAAGTAAGTAGCGGATGCTGGACCATGCTCAGCTTGACTCAAAGCAGCAACACAAGGAAAGCTACAGTTTAAAAAAAAAAGGATGCAACAAAGCATATCCAAAAATATAGGTCAACAGAGTTGTCATATTTCTCTACATCATTACAGTTGTATTTTGCTACATCTGTGATCAAAATCCAGTTTGTTACCTTCATCAATATACCATGTATTTTTTGATTTTGGCTGTGCTTGAGAATCTACTGAGGAGCCATTTAAAGCGTAGAAGAATTCCGTTCTGTTTCTGTTTACAGGATCAGAGAGCGCACCTGAAAAAACAGGTCACGTCAGAAGGGAAGAATATATACAAGTAAGCTTTTATGTTCTTAGAAAAGTCTATAGAAGTGCTTCAGAACTGTATGACTTTTGTGGAAGAAATATAACTGTAGGTCGACTGGTCCAATCGCTACAATACGGCATGATCTCATACGGTCCCAACCCTTTAACACAACAGCTGTTTTCTCAGCTTACATGTCAAGCTAAACAAATAGTACCTTTTAGAAAGCAAAACTACATCAAATAACAATTCTGTTTTAAGCTTAATGAAACTGTTTTCTCAATAATATCCTTAAAGATTAATACTGCTGATTTCAGACTTAATATTTTAGAAGGAATGAACATGGGTATGTTATTTAAAACTATATGCCACCAAATCCCAACAACTCTTGACTTATACATCATCACCAACACTATGAATGGGTGACATATGGACTGTTTAACTGCAGTCATTGTAATATTAATACGCAAGGCAGAAACTGCCTATATCCAGTCTTGCTCAGCAGACTGGAAAGATCAGCGGGTTAAGAATAGTGCAGCCCAAGTTTCTTCATAGGTTGCTTTATGGAAGTGTGATGCAGGACCTTGGGATAATCCTAGAAATAGGCACCTATGCAAAGGTTCTCACTGGATATCCTTTCACAATATATTTAATCCTCTGAAGTACATTCCTCTTCTTCCTATTTTACAGATGACGTTTGCAAGTGAAGAGCAATTTGGCCTGAAGGATCAAGCACAGGAAATTCAAGGAGCAAATCTAGAGGCTTCAATGGAAAATGGATCTATCCATTTCCATTTCTCTACATCAACATCAGTTTAATGTGTAGTGTACTGTGTTCCTTATAAAGGTTTGACCAATATGTATGTGCGTGCGTGCGTGTGTGTGTGTGTGTGTGTGTGTGTGTGTGAAACCTTTACAACGAATGCAGTACACTACACATTAAACATCTTCACTGATGTTGATCTTTCTAGAGCCTGTTTTAGTAGTCACTTGCCTTTAAATAGCAACATAAGAAGATTGCACATGGCAATCCTCATTTAAGAAACAACACTGTGAGTTTCGCTAAAATGTTGAGTTAAAGTACCTGTAGACTTTGGCTTGCTATGACCGAAACCTTTGTCACCACCACCTCTGGAAGTATAACCAAGTTTGGGAGGTCTCCTGTCCTGAGACACAGGCTCTAAAACAGAGCAGAGTTTAGAAATTTCACAAAGTATAAGAGCACATTATACAACAATTTAATGTATTAAGTTTCAAAACCTTAACCAAAAAGGAAACACATCACACATTCCTCAGGAGGGATTAAAGTCCTGACGTGTAAAATTTTACATATAGAGCTAAGCCAAACTAATATGAAACCTCAATTATAATACGCGTCATAATGGAACTATAATATAAACTATCACGCTTTAGGAACAATATGAAAGTTTGTTTAAAAAAACTGTTAATAATTAAATATTAAATAAGGAATTTCTCAGATGGCCATTGTTGGAACAGGTTGTCAGACTAAATAAACCTTTATGTATTAATCCAGCACAGCAATTCTAATGTTTTCTTACACCTATCTGCTTCTCATCTCTCTCAAATTCAGCCAATGAAACCTTAGCTTCAGTTTACACCTACAAACTTTCCACCTTTGTCCTTAGCCAGCCAAAAAATAAGAATCCTAATCCAGCTGTCCATTACCTAGAAATATATGATCTGCCGGTTCCAAAGACTGCTCACATATTTCAGTTTCCTTGGCAATGCCGCCAAGTAAATAGTTTCATTGCCAACTTCAAGTCTGAAAACCATGAAAGGCCGTCTAGTAACTTAGACTCTGCGGTTTCTTGCTAAGCAAATCAGCTAATTTCAGTAGATCCTGTTCAAGTCACTACATTCCTCCAGCGCAAAGCAACTGACTCATGCATGCAGCATAAAGGTTACAGTATTATTAAAGCTTGGTGAATAGAAAAACTGGCACGCTAATAATATGGAGAGAAGAACAGATTGCCTCTGGTTCTGAGCCCTTCTCACAAACACCCATTCTTTTATCAGAGCATATGTGGGCATCATTTGAACATATTCCTTTTAAAGAAGGTGTAAGAAAACAATCCCATAACCCAATACACAAATGCTGTACGGAAAAATAGAATCACCTGGAGAGACCTTATGCGTTATTTTTTTTTACCATGTACAGGTTTTTAAGTGTTCTGAACTAGCCTTTAAATCATTATGCATAATTATTCACAAATGTGAACTGCAATCACATCATTTCCATTCAACACTGTTCCAGTTCTCTAGCCCACACACTAGCCTATTAAACAAAGACCATTTCTCAAGTAGAAAATTCACTGCCAGATAATGAGGACTTTCAACCATCAGTCCTCAAGCTTTATCATCTGGAAATAGTTGAGAAGACCAGCATCCTATTAAGACAAAGACATCTGACTTACGACAGTTCGCTTAGTGACTGCTCAAAAGTTACAACGGCACTGAAAGAATGACTTATGACCATTTTTCATGCACAATAACTGTTGCAGCATCCCTATGGTCACGTCATCAAAATTCAGATGCTTGGCAACTGACTCGTATTTATGACAGCTGCACTATCCGGGGATCATACGATCACCTTTAATAATAGGTAATATAGTAGATACTGAAATATCTACTTTAAATTTGAACTGCAAAAAGCCATATTTTAAGCAAATCTAAAACTAGAATCAGACATTAATCAACATGCTGAAATCTGGAAACTCTTCTCAAAATCAAAATAAAATATTACCTGGGATAACATCATTGATATGCAAAAGAAGTGTGCTTTCAACACTTGCAAAACTACAGAGCTGTTGTCCATTGTATCTTCCATCCCAATTTCCAATTGGATTATCCTAAAAAGCATTTTATAACATGTTTATCCTTATTGCTCAAGAGAACAGCCGAATGCATTCAAGGAAACCAAGACGTTACTAAAATTTGCAAAGGCTATGCAAAGCTAAGATAGAAAGTACAAACCATCACAAAAAAGCAGATTCTTGTAATGCTGGCAACCCACCTCTCACATACAGAGAAACAAAGGATGATAGTCCACTAATAATCACATGCCACAATTAAGAAAAAACTCCCAATTACTGAGGTACCAAACCTGGGTTGTCAGCAATTTTAGAAGTTTTACAAATGAAGCCATTCTCACTGGTTACCGAGAAAATTGAAAAGTTGACGAGTAAGGTAACTTTTTGATCTTTCATACTTCTAAGTGGAACTAAGTGAGATTAGGCAAGTACATCCCATTATATTCAATGTGCAAACAGCCTTTTGCTACGTCAAATACCTATGGATATTTTGCCAAGTAGAACATTTGATTTCAGTATTTTTACTTGAAAGCTATTGTTATGTTTTCCAATTATAGAAACAAACGTCAGTTAAAAAATGAGGAACAGCCAACTATTACTGAGGTGTTCTTGAGCGTTACAAATTATGAGGTGAAATTCAAATTCATACTGAGGAGTCATTTCATGTCCCTTCAAGGGGCCAAAATACGTGGCTACTTTTTTTTTTAGAAAAGAACTGAGTTCAACAAATATGCTTACCATTAGAATCACAGACAAGATTTTGTTTTTAACCTGACAAGCTTCAAGTCATTTTGAACAGTAAGCCTGTTCTTTCTGCTCATATGTAATCTTTGTTGATTCTTTGTTGCTGTACTGTAATCCAAGAGGGATGATTATCCGCCAAAGCAAATTAATATACATTTTATCTCAGGAGTCTTCAAACTTGGCCCTTTTATGACTTGTGGATTTCACGCTGGCTGAGGAATTCTGGGAGTTGAAGTCCACAAGCCATAAAAGGGCCAGGTTTTGAAGACCCGTTTTATCTGATACTAAAAAACATACTAGAATGATTACGCGGGGCAACAACTGTCATAGGTAGCTTTCAAGGATTCCAACCACCAGCAATCTTGCATGTACTATTTTAAACACACATGCAAAAAGTCATAAAAATCTTGATTTCTTACCATGTCCACTCCAACCACGTATCCTAAACTCTCGTTTCCTGGTATGACATCACAGAATATAACTGTCCCATACTCTATATTCTTCCCTATCTTCACAGAAACCCTGGAGTTGAGCTCCAAAGGAGGAAGGTCTACCTGCATTGAGTCAACTGGAGCTGCATAGTCATTCTCCAGTTCATTGTCATCATCTTCCATCAGTTCTAGTTTGTCTAGTGCAACAAACACTCCACAGTCTTCATCACATCTGAACAGCTGTTTGCCTTGGTACTGTCCATCAGTGAAGCCCTGCCCACGACCTTCTTCCTGCATTTACAAAAGGAAAAGAAAATGAATGGTGAAGTTCAGCCAGAGGTGGAGCTGAGGAAGGTCCCAAGTCTCACAACCTTCGCAGGAATTAAAACTCCCTGGGGAACCTTCCGTTAGGGAGGCCTGTTTCATACAACAGAACCCATTTATTTTTTAGCTCAACCAACTGCAGGAGTCCAGCAAATGAGAAAGTTTAGGTAACAGATGTTCATAATAAAGCAACTCGTGGCTGAAGTAAAAGGGCAGCGTCTGGCAGGAGGCATTTTCTCAACTCAGCTATGTCGCAAGGATAAAATGACGTGGAGAGCCATCCACACCATCCACCAACCCTAAGAGGAGGACAGGAATACGAATGTGATGAACAAATTAAACCTAGCGCTTTGCAGGTTTTCAGAAGGCATGCTCAACAAGACAGTAAGTATGTTTCCTTGTCTGTGGGGATTCTCAGCCATCCAGGTCACAGTTATCCCAAAGATGCTTTTTTTCCCCACGAGGCAAACTGGACTTTCTTGTTTTTCTTTGAAGATGTTTGGCTTCTTATCCAAGAAGCTCCTTCCGCCCTCTCTCAACAGAGGGGGAGGGATACGACACCATCTATCTCCAGTCTACAACACAGTCCTTTCAACAGTTCCAAGAAGGCTCCATGCCCATTTGCACCACTCAGGTGACCCTGAGGACATAGATAAACCTCCAAGTGGCCTCAATGACTCTCTAAAAGAATACAAATGACCAGCGGTCTGCCAGGAGTATAAATCCTTCCATTTCCCCCACCATCCGGTCAGAGCTGAAGAAGCTTTTGGGATGAGAAGCTAAACTTCTTCAGAGAAAAACAAGGAAGCCCAGTTTGCCTCGTGGAAAAAAAGGCATCTTTAGGTTTCATTAATGTACATTAGAGCAGAGGCCCCCACACTTTTGGGCACCAGGGACCAGTTACGTGGAGACAGGTTTTTCCACGGACCGGAGGGAGTAGTGGTTTTGTGTGGTGCCTGCACCCTGTGGATGGGGCTTTCCGTCTTTGTACGGACCTGTTGCCGGCATGCCGTGGCCCGGTACTGGTCCACGGACCGGGGGTTAGGGACCCCTGCATTAGAGGATTCTTTAAGAAAGAAAGAGAATCCTTACCAGAAGCTCCACTCCGAAAAAGATGCCAGACAGGGATCTCTCTTGTATTAAGGGTCCTCTGAAGCGAACAACTCCAGGGTATTTTTCTTCTCCTGATCTCAGCTGCACTTTCACTGGGGAGCCGACATCGATGTGGAGGCCCTTACGCAGTCTGCCTATGCTTTTAAATATACTGTATCTCTCCTCGCAATTGGTAATTGCCAACAGCAGCTCTGCTCGTTTCTCCTCTATGTCGACGATTTCTTTCTCATCGACGTACAGGACCACGTGGGGCTGTTCCAGAATCTTTATTCCTATTTGCAACTTCTTGCTTTTAGACGAAGGGTTGTTCCGGATGTGCCCGCCTGAAGGCCTGTCTTGAATAAACTGGCCAATGCTACCTTTAGGTATTTTTAGTAGCTTTTGAGTCTGCTTGTCTATAATGCTGCATTCCTGGAGAAGCAAATAAAAGGTACGCTCTTCCCAATAGGGAGAGCTCGCTTTCTCTTGGCTCCACACACCCGAATTCATTGTGGTTCAAGCTTTGTATAAAGATACAAAAAAAAAGGAAAATCTTCAGAACAAGCTAAGTTGGCAACATAACCGTAAAGGAGGATTTGTTTGTTTGTTTGTTTGTTTTAAAGAAATAAAGTTCCAGCTCCAATAATGCCTTAATGTTCTTCATCCACGTCCTACGGAGCTAAATCCAGAATAGATGACCTAAAGCATAAAAATAAAGGAAAGCATCATTAGAGGCTAAAGGATACCATAGTAAGAGTAAAGGACAGGAAAACAAGACACTTTTGAAAGCAGGCATCATCCCTGATTTTTATAGACCTATGACAACATCCAGCTGGCAAGAATGAGAACATGTTTAGATAGCTACAAAGGTCATGCTGAAGAATTTCTCTGCAGCAATAAAATTGACTGGCTAATAGATGCCCTATTCATCATCATCATCAACACCACCACCACCAGATGGACCGTGTAGATTTTATCTTTGCAATCCTTATTAATATCTTGAAGTCAGCGGACAGCTGCTCTCACAAATAAAAGCTTCCCCCCCCCTTTTTTTTTAGTAATCAAAACAGTTTTGAATTTCCTGGAAAAATTAAGCACAAGATTTTTTTTAATCCCACAATCTGACCATAGGGGAAAAAATATTAAAGTGTATGCTTAAGTAGTACTTGAAGTAACACATGATTTGCAAATATGGTATCATGGATATTTCTGGAAATATCTGAGTAGTAGCAAACTCCATGTCTATATCCTGATTCAATCAGAATAATCTCTTAAGGGAGATAAGCTTCCAAATAAAAATCATGCAAAATAAGATAAGAGAAAGAAATTTATAAAGCTATTAGCAACTGGAAAAGTCATCAATGTACTTCATAGGTTTTTTTTTTACCAATAGAGGCCAAGATACAACAGAAGAATCACATCTCTAATCATTTAGAATTGAGAGGCTTGTTTATTGCCTAAAATAAACTCTACAAATCACCTGCTCTTTCAATCTAAATAGAACTACCAACAATACATTATTATGCATCAGTACTTCACAAAAGCTATATTTTTCCTTAAATACGCATGCATATGAAAGCATCCCCAGTCTTGGGAAGAGGAAGAGGTAACTGTGAATGGAAGCACTTTGCAAAGGAAAGCTAATGTAACTTTCTGAAAGCCGAGGAGGATACCTAGACTTAAAATATCAGTAATTAATGGCTGCAACTAACCGCCAACTTCAAAACTTCATTAAAAGAATTAACCTTAGGATATCATTTTTGAGCTAAAGGTCAATATAGGAATTGAAACAAAGAATTCAAGTTATGAGCCTGGGAGGCAAAAGAATGGTGTGTTTTTTTTTAAAAAGTTGTTCTTTGCCTGCATATCAAGCACAACTATTCTACCCGATCCAACCACATCAGAGGAATGTAGCAGTCACTCTGACATCAAAGTTTGTTTTGAGGGGTTATTTTCATAATTTTTAATGAATTTTACAGACTTGCAGCCACTCAGATTCTGTACTTCTGAGCCAATCAAGCAAGGTAGTTCTTATGTCCTTGAGTGAACAGAACCAGCAGAAGGCACGTACAGTATTATTCATCCTTATATTACTCACCACAGAGACCTAAGACATGACTGAGATGCTAAAGCCTGAACCAAAATCTTTTAAAAAGAAAACATCAGCAGTGGCCCACCTCCACTATGGCTCCTTCAGTTAACCACTGTAGCATCTTAAAGCCTAATAACTTAGTAGCTATCGTCTTATATAATTCTGCTAAGCCAGTTTGTTTCACAAGCCACACCAAATTTGTGCCTTAACACTAAGTCGTGAGAGTGGATTTCGTGATCATGCTAAAACAAATAAATCACATTACGGTTTAGCGTTATCCATAAATTACTAACATCAGCTTTCATTAACTCTCTTTATTAAATTCATATATAATACGTTTCAAAGGAACTAATGGCAACCTGCTCATCACATTGTATATTCACAACTCTGTGATTGATTTTAGTTGGAGATCTAACAAGTGACTGAAGTTGAACCACTGGGTTTTGTGAATGGAGTGACTGTCTGATACCCTCAAGAATGCAAGTAATATTCCAGCCTCCACATAACACTGGCATTCTAGAAGTCCGTTCATCAGATACATGGTGTTATCAATGAGTACACTGATAATATGTAAGAAGGATAAGAAATCCTGAGAATCAAACAGGTTGACAATAGTGAGGTAAAGCAGCCTTTAAACTCAAGTTAAAAAGTATCATGACAATGTATGATAATGTTAATTCACTACCATAGCAAAGCTACAAAGGACTGGTATTTACCTTGCAGAATTTGAATTCTGTCAAGAAATCTTGCAGACATTCTGTACTTGATGTCATGAACTTTTGTCTCACCATTTATATCTGATTCCCAGTAATGGATAAAATGGATTATGACCTTGATATGTTGTGCATTAATCAACTTATTAGTCTTTAGGGTATCACAAAACTCTTGGTTTCGGTACCAAAGATCAACAAACAACAATCATTAATATGTATTAAATTTGTACATTGCCCAACCTCCCAACAAACCTTCTCTAAATCTGTCTCTCTCCAAAGTTACATTTATTGGTTAAATAAGACATATATTCTTTCATAGCAAGACACAATTAAACATATCCTGCTACACTTAAACCAGAAAACAATGATTTAGAAAAGACAAAATAACTAATAAAAAACTCTGGTTTCTTCCCAAAGAACTATTAACCAAAGTTTTATTCTTAGATTAGTGCGGGAAACTTCAGCTCACTGCTCACTTTGTGGTTCAGTATGACTTCTGCAAAGAGACTCCGTGTGATCATAAGACTTGCATCACTAAATTAAGACATGAGCCACTTCAGTCTGAAGTTTCAGCCTGAGCAAATCAATGACCCCATCTTGGCTTAGGTTGCAGAAACAGATTCTAGTCCACAAAAGCTTCTGCCACAACACAGCTGCCCTTTTGTGCAGGCTTACTCACAATGAAGCACGACTGAACTTAATAGGCTTTATTCCAGAATAGGCATGATCGTGATTCCCCTATAAAATCTCTTTCTGTTATGTGATACTGTGGTCTCAGTATTTGTTTTCTGACTGCAAAAGACAAACCCAAGAACCCTTCTGAATTAAACTACTGTACTGTAAGAAGAACCTGCTGAAGTAATTTAAGTACTGTAAGAAGAAATATTTGTATAATATAGACATGCACACAAAAACCACACTGTTCTCCAGAGTAAAGATTTTTAAAGGACCAAGCCACAGAAATCTTAGTCTATTTTTAAGTATAAGATATCCATAGGAAACATAACAACTTGCTGAGTGAAAAGTCTTAAGAGCCTGCCTAGAAGGAAACAAGGCACCTTTCTTATTTCATCACCATGGGGGGGGGGAAATCAGATGAAAAACGATGTTTATGTTTGGCTGGCATATATACATACATACACTCAGAAAAACACACACACACATATCCACACATACATATGTATTCCTTATACATATATGTACACATACAGGCAGATATACACATATACCCTCCTACACACAAACAAACTTTAGACAGTTTTGTCACCCTGCCCAGCACAAAAGAAGCCTCTCCAAATGGGAAACCAAAAAGGGGAAAAAGAGGCAGGAAGGACAAAACTGAAATTGTACACAAGTCATATCCAAAACATAGCTCCCTCTATGTTTCAAGCAGAGAAAGGTGTGTGTGTTGTGCGTGTTTATTCAATGGAGAAGCCAACCTACTCAATGAGGAGGGGGAGCAGCTGCAGCACCATCAGAACCATGTGAAGAATAACTTTGCCAACTAAACGCACAAAGGCAAAAACTGAACACGAAACAAACAACAGCAGTCGCCTTTGTACAGTAGTGGAAAGGATGAAACAATTGACTGTTTGATCAGGGGCTGCAGCAAAATTTCACCAACTAACCTCAAGCAGCCTCATGACTGAGTTGCAGAATTATTCACTGGAAACTTTGCCAGAGGTTTGATATTGAATGTAGTTTAAAAAAAAAAAACTTCCAGGGACCATCACGTTTAGAAGGTTCTGGAAAAACAGCAGGTTAAGATCTTATGGGACTTCAAGACCCCACAGGCATCTTGCTCATGACATGCCTGATAGAAGAGTTACTGAAAAGAAGAAAGTTTGGCTCACTGACCTTGCTATTCTGGGTCATGCTAGGACTGAGGAAAAACAATTGGGGAAAATTAGAAAATAATGGGACGTGCAGATCAAAGTTGAACGCTTATGGAAAAAGAAATTTGTTGTTATACCAATCATAAGTGGTATATCTAAAAGACTTTCTAGGATGGCTGGATGATTGAGAAAGGGAGAGATGAGATAGGTAGGTAGGTAGGTGAATATAGATGGAGATAGATAGATAGACAGACAGATAGATAGATAGATAGATAGATAGATAGATAGATAGATAGATGATAGATAGATAGATACAGACAGACAGACGTAGATAGATAGATAGATAGATAGATAGATAGATAGATAGATAGAGACAGACAGACAGATGTAGATAGATAGATAGATAGGCAGATAGACAGACATAGGTAGATAGATAGATGATGAATAGAGATACACAGATGATAGATCTAATCTATTAATTTATTACCGTAAGTATCCTGCCTTTATTGCTTTTATAAATAACTCAAAGTGAGGAGCATACCTAATAAGTCCTTTCCCCTATAACAACAACCCTGTGAGGTGGGTTGGACTGAGACAGACAGGGACTGGCCCAAAGTCACCCATGAATTCATCAGACATAAACATCCTAATTTTACCAAAAAAAAAAACCCACCAACCCACCCCGCCCTGCTTGGAACTGCCCCTATTCTTAGACCTTAATCGTTCTTAAGTCCTTGGTTAGAACTTGAAGGATTAAATCTCCACCAGCCTCAGACTGTGAATCTAGCTGCAGATGATGATGATGATGATGATGATAGAATAAAAAGAGCAGTTTTAATAAGAGCGCCCCAAAGGCCCGTTTTGAGCCCACCCCCACCCCCGCGAGTCTGGGCCGGCCGCTTCCCTTCAGGCCAGCCTACCTCGCAGGGCTGTTGTGCAGCGACCTCGAAGGAGCGCTCCGCCGGCCGCCGCGGCCTTGTGGGGCGTCGGGGGGGGGGAGAAGGGGACCCAGGGAGGACCCCGAAGGAAGGAGGGCGAGAGGAGCGAGCCCGCCGCGACGCCTTTCCCCCTCGGCGCAATGGCCGGCGCATCCCGCTCCCGAGCGGCTGCGATTCCGGCCGCTTCCCGCCATTACCATTCTCTCCTCTGTCCGCAGGCGGCCGCAGCGGGGCTTCCTCGCCTCCCAGCGCCCCGAGTGGGAGGAGGGGAGAGACGGCGACGACCGCGACGCTGCTCGCCGTCCGCCACCATCCTCGTCCCCTCAGCAGCTTCGGCGAGCCGCTTCGCGGAGTGCACCCTAGCCCGCTGCTGGATGCCAGCGCCCGCTCCGTCCCGCCCCGCCCGCGCCTTTAGCCAATCAGAACGCGCGGGAGCAGGCGTAGCTCCTTGCGACTGGTTCCTTCTCCCTGTCTTTCTCTCTCTCAGTAAGACGGAGGGAATTTCCATATTTTCCCTTACCAGCATGCTAGGTTGGACGGTAGCGATAAGTCGTTGGATTGGCTGGCCGGATTCGTTCCTCTTGAATTAGTGGCTAAAAAGGGAAGAAAGCTCCTCCCAATTGGTTCCCGTCCGCGCTGCTTTGATTGGGCGGATTTTCCCAGGACTCGCCTACCTCGCTTTCTATTGGATAAAAAACGAAAGAGCGGAGGGAAAAGTGGGCGGGGGCTCTATAAGGCAAAACGTTACCAAGTCCTCCTCCTCCTGCCCCCGCCCCCAGATTGATGACATCATTCGGAGGAGGGCGGGGTCAGGCGCTTGTGCTGCTATATTGCATATTAATCCGAAATCTTCGCTTATAATTATACTGTAGGTCGGATCTCTGTTGGGGCGTTCTTTGATTTCTATTATTTCTCCCAAAATAAAAATAAAAATAAGATACAATTGCAAAGCATAGAATAAAAAGGGAGGAACTCTAGTTGAGAGGGTGCGTGCAAATGTCATGAATGCATAAGGGGAGAAAAATGCGTTTAAAATAGGTGGTTTCTTTTTAAATCTGTGCAGCTCTTTAGAATGATTTTCATATAGATCCTTCAAAAATGTATTAAAACCTCTGCGTAGAATATTTATTTTATTTATTTATTTTATTACATTTATATACCGCCCTTTCCCGAAGGACTCGGGGCGGTTTTATATGTGCCCCGTATATGTGAACAGACAAAAAAAAAGGGAACCTCAACTATATATAATTATACTGTATAATAAAATGGGGACGGATGGAAAGATAGATAATGAAAATAGATGTACTTTTTGTTTTCTTTCTGTTTCTAATGTGCTTTTCTTTTTAACCAATGGTTTATTGATTTATTTGATAGGTTGAGATGGCTACCTATCTCATACCCATGACACTGGCTGGCTAACGATTTAAATTAAGAATAAAGTTAAACACAACCAGTGCTGACAGCCTGGGGGATTCTGGGAGTTGAAGTCCACATATGTCTTCAAGGTGGAGAAAGACTGAGCCAGAGCGTGGGTCCCCAACCCCGGGGCTGCAGCCCTTGGGAACTGAGACACTGAAACACCAGGCAAGCACACAAAGCTTCATTTGTGCACATGTGGGATTTAGCTTGAGTGCGAAACCATTTCCTCCCATTACCGAAAGCATCGCCGCTGGTCCGTGGACCCAAAAAGGTTGGGGACTCCTAATTCTAGAATTCACACAAATCCCTGTAGGCTTGCCCTTCCTTCAGTGAAACTGACCTATGGCAGAAGACCCAAGAACTGTCAGCTAATCACAGTTCACTTGTTCCGACTTCCAACTGATCAGTCCCTGAGTGTCTCAACGTAAGCAAGGCAAGGTATTCTTGTTCCCCACGCTCTGTGCATTTTTGTGTATGTAGTCGTAATCCCGAGCCTGTTGGCTCTTTCTTTCGCAAAACATCCCAAAAGCTGTTCGAAGAAAAGGTCTTGGAAGGAGAGTTGAGTGTTTTGTTTTGTTTAAAAAAAAAAGCAAAACCAAGAAATAAGCAAAATAACACTGAAATGTTGCTAAGTGGCCATGGCATCAGCCCTCTGTTGTACTCTAAACCTCTGCATAGCTCAACAACGATCTTAGTTGGTCAGCTTGCCCAAATAGTATGGTGGTGCCAACAAGTTGCTATGCTGAGAAAATGGAGAACAGGAAATGATGGAAACTTCAGGATCAGGAAGAAGAAGCCAGATCTTGGGTAAACAAAGCTGGCTGCATCTGCAGGAGATCAAGATACGGAAAAAGAGAGGGAGACAACTCTTCCCACAGGAATTTAGAACAAATCTCTGGAAGCAGAGATGTCTCAAGAAGGTAGCAAAGCAAAGCTGGTTCTGGGCTGGCATTCGTTGGACCCTGTTGGTCTTCATCCCCAGAAGACAATGCTTCCGGCACAAAGAATTGACTCAGCTACAAGCCTCTTCTTACACGCTTGAGTAATCACAGTGGGGTTAAGCTTCACCTTTTCAACCCTAACTTTTTTTAAAAAAAAATACTATTTGGCTAGCACTTCTGCACCAATGTGATGCCAGTATGCAAATTATTTGGAACAATGCACAGAAAGCATGAGCTGAAAGGTGTCACAAAGGCAACACAAGGTATCCTGGGGTCATAGAGGTGGACCATTCACTCAGGGACCTCTATCCAAGCCGAGAGGGAGCTTTGGGTGTCTAGTGTTAGGACTTAGTAGACTTGACTGTTCTTGTTCTCAAGTGGCTTCTTCAAGAGGTCTTGGGGCCACCTCAAAAGCTCAAACAAATGACAACAAAGTGCTGGAGATGCTTCCATGGGACCATTTTATGTTGCCTTTGCTGTTTTAGGACAAGGAGAAGGTACCCACTATTCTTTTCATTCTTTGGCTTGCTAAAACAGTGTGACAAGTAGAAACCATTTGGAGAAGCTTCTCTAGATGAAAGAATCGGAGTATCTAACCCAAAAGGGGGTTCTAGGCCAACCTATATGATATTGTTCAAACTGTTATTATCTGATTTACAAACAGTCCATCAAAGCTGAGTACCAAGCAATGTTACACCAGTAAAAGAAATAATACTGTAAATGTTAAGTTTCTGACGTAACATTGGATGTTATTGCTTGACAGTAAAGCATTGTCAGATGAAATGGGTTCCCTTCGTTTGATTTCCCAGAGTAAATGTGGGAGCTTCCTTTAAGTGTTATGCAAAAAAACAACAACCCCATAACACCAAAATATAAAATTCCAAAAATGTGTCCAGACTTTTCAAAATACTGAGAAGCACCAAACCCAGTGCCATCTTTTATTGAAATGATAAAATGAAAATATTTCTTGGTTGTTGTTTTTTGTTGTTTGGTTTTGGTTTTGGTTGCTATTCCCCATAGCCTACAAAAACAATTCAGAATACCTTTTATTCTACTTCAGGATATTTTCAGGGGTGTATCCCATCCCCTGTGGGCCACTGGGCAATCTGTGTTGGGCAGTCTGAAATTCAGCCCTCTCTCCTCTGATGAAATTATGTGCTTTTCCTGCAGTTCAGTGGAAAAAATCCTGGAGTTTTCTGGAGCCAAGTGGTACACCCCAGGTTTGGAACCGGTGATAGTCCACGACATTTTATCCGACAGCATTCCAGATATCAGGGACAATGACAGTATGGAAATTACTGCGATGATGCATGAGGGGAAAGAGGACGGTGATCTACTGAACAGCGCTTCAGATCTAACTCTAGAGGATGACCCAGATCAGAGCAACATGCCGGTTGATCTCCAAGACTACCTGGATGAATGGAAGGGATGTTGTACATTTCCAGGCCGTGACTTCAAAGCCTATGAGACAATAGCGAACCCGATGGATCAGATTATGCAAAACAAACCAAAAGAGATAGAAAAAACTAGAAGTCACTCTGGACTATCTGGAAAAGAATAAGAAGTTAGGGGGGAAGGACAAATCTGCACGAAATATCGGGCCTTAGAAGAGGATTAACACGAAGATTCTTATGCAAGCTATAACTTTTAGCTTTGAGAAGAAGGGATCTCGGTTTAAAAATGAGTGTTGCTTCAGGCTTTGAAGCCCAGTTGGTTAAAAACCAGAAAGTCTTCAGATACCCAAGCTTGGAGTGAATCCCAACAAACTATTTATTTGATTATATCAGTAATGCATTTTCATGTCTTTTTTAACACTGGATGGGGGACTTTTTCTGCAGAAAGTCCCGTGTGGGTAGATCTTAAGCAGTAGGTGGAATTAGCTATGATCTCTTTGTATTTCCTTATCTTTCCGATATTCTTTTTTTTTCTTCCCCCTTTCCTTCACAGCCGTCTAGTATGGATCACGCTCTTCAGAAGTCTAAACTTTGACTTCAGGGAGCTTTAGAAATAGGCACCTCTGAGCGTGCAGATTGTGCACCCTTAAAGTATACATACACTTTGCAGATTCTGGATTTCTTCAGCTCCACGGAACCTTGTTGACTGATTATTGTGTTGTACTGTCTTTCTGCCCTGCCCTTCCTATTTTTAAATAAACGTTTTAAAAACACTTGAGTCTGTCTAGTTCTTCAAAATGCAAGGAAGGTAAGTAAACACAGACACGCTAAAGAAATCCACAAGAAAAGAAGAAGGAAATATGATGCTCCATTGTCCTCATACAAAATATTGATCAGGGCAATGGGCTTCTATTCTGTCAGAAGATTTGAAACCGTATTCTTCACACTTGAATGGAAACGGATGGATGGACGGACAGACAGACAGACATAGATAAATAGCTCTCTGTCTGTTAACAGAGTGATATAAAATGGAAGAATATATCCTGGTTCATACATAATGATAAGATTATCATTTTTAAAAGCTCAGTTTGTTGAATAAGGGGTGTGTACGCATGCAGGATCTAAGCCATATTCTTCAGATGACAAATTACAACATCTGAAGTCACATAATAACACACTAAACCAAAAGGATAATTGCTTAACATCTGTGACCCAACCTGCTGTTTGTGATTTTTTTTAGTTGAAAGTTTAAAGAACCAAGTTCGGACCCCTTGTCTTTGAAAAGTTTCTCACTACGACTTGAAGAAATGATCCGCTCACTCCATATATAATGGTGTCGGCAATGCTGAATTCCACAAAATTAAGAAAGTCTCCCACAATCGTATTTTTCTGGGGGAAATCCGTTAGTGCCCCAAATCTCATTTTTCCCCACAAAAATAAATACCTCACCACAACATCAAACAACCTATTTTGAGGTCCTGTAGGTACAACAGCTGAAAAAGAATTGTGTTCGAATGGAAATTGCCAGCCAGAATTCTCAGAAATTTAAATAACACAGACATTTATGCTAGCACAATTCTATTATTAGATCGTAGCAGCTATTTTAAGCCATATTATCTTTTGCTGATAGGTTGGATTAGAGACTGGTAAATCAGAAAGTTCTTGGCTACTGTTTTTTTATTAGTTTTGACAGGAAGCAGTTTGAACATTATATTTATAGCCAAAAAGCTGGCTGCTCACATATCAGTAGAGCTTATTTCAACCATGACCTGCTTAAGAGGCAATAACTGATAAATATTAATCCTTTAAAATACATACACTGGATGGAGATTCTTTCCTTCATTTCTATTTACTTTTAACAAACTCAAGGGGACCTGATGCATCTAGGTAAATTGTAGCCTAGAAATATATCTCATTAGTGACATCTTCATAGGCATATTTAGAAGTCTGACTTGGTGAGCTCTCGGCAAAAGGCAGATGATCAAACAAAAGAAAAATTGCAGAAAAAAACAAAATGTAGAATAACAGAATAACAGAGTTGTAAGAGACCTCAGAGGTCTTCTAGTCCAACCCCATGCTCAAACAGGAAACCCTAAGTGGAATTTTCCTCCAATGGGATTTTCCAGGAAACATAGATAGGGCAGGCTAGAAAAGTCAGTGCCCTCCTAAACATACCCAAGCACTCCGAGTTTGTTGGTGATGTCCATTTTGCTCTATGAGTTCGTGGTGACGTAACCCTAACCCTAAGTGGAATTTTTCTCCAATGGGATTTTCCCATGTATTTTACCAGGAAATGTAGATAGGGTAGCCTAGAAAAGTCAGTGCCCTCCTAACCATACCCAAGAACTCCGAATTTGTTGGCGATGTCCATTTTGCTCTATGAGTTTATGGTGACCTAACCTTAACCCTATATCATTTCAGACCAAGTGGCCATCCAGTCTCTTCTTAAAAACCTCCAGTGGTAAGGCACCCACAACTTCAAGCAAGTCATTCCACATAAAGCCCACAGTGAGTTGTCCTTACTTGGATAGGTCCTCTAAGACTGTACTTATCTGACATGTTCCTAGAATTAAGCGAATCTCTCTTCCAAAAAAAACATGTGATGTAAAAGCCTGGAATATGCTTCAGATTCAATCATCACCATCATCAATTAAATATGATGAATATAAAGTATTTCCATTCTGTCCACTTGTTGTGTTTTGGAGCTGCTTATACGGTATTTTTTTTCAAAGATCAGTAGAGACAATCCCTAAGAACAAAGAAGCCTAAACAGTACAAAACATGTGAGATAAAATAATAGCAACCCACCTATCTTAAAAGTTTTCAAAAATCCATGTGTCCTTCATCAGTTTCTGGAATCCTGGTTCTTAGCTCCATAAATCCAGACATTTCTGGCTGAAATTTTCCATGGAAAAGTAGAAAAATAGGTGACTGGGGCAATCAATACATATACCAGCTTCACTAGTACATTTTTAAGATTGCTATTCTCAATGTTGACCAGATTATTGGGAGTGTGCCCAGACCTTGTCCTCACATCAAGGAACCAGGTATCCTATTTCAAAAATTCAGACTCCTCGTGTATTTTTGTAGTAGCCATCTTCTTAAAACAACACAGATGAGATTAAGAATGAGGAAGCTCAGCTAAACTTCCTCCGTTAGTCTAAAATAGAGAAGTTGACCAAGATATCTAAAGTGAAACTCAATGTTTATTGTCTCTTGAGAACTCAAAAGGAAGCCAGAAGTGTTGCTATCACTGCGTTTTAGAGGCAAGAGCTTCAGAACATATCAAATAATTTCCAGAATTCTACCAGGTCAGGATTTTGTCTGTCTTAATTAAGAATAGGCAGGTTTCAAATTTATGGGATATGCTTGCTTGTCATTTTTGCTTAGGACTTAGGACTATTCCTAACTGTATTGTTTTGTCTGGTTAGAGTCTGTTGGAGAGTCAATAGGCTAGATAGTTGTGAGAGAGTTCCATCCACTGTGTGTTTTGTGTGGACTCAACCCACTGCAACTTATTCAACTTATGCTGGAAAACATGTCTGAAAAGCTTTGTGTGATATAGTGCCAGTTTTCTCAGGTAGACCAAACAAGAAACATAACCAGATGAGATAATTCTATTCTATTGTAAGGCTACATTAACTAAATCTTGCAAGCTTGATATGATAAACCTCCTGGCTGATCTTTTATAGCCTAAAAAGTTGAGGAGGGTTTTTTTTCTCTGCCCGTTATGGATCTGCTAGTTACTGTATGTCCTCTCTCATCTGATCATTCCCTAGATAGCAGATAGAGTAGAGTAGAGTAGAATGGAATGGAATGGAATGGAATGGAATGGAATGGAATGGAATAACAAAGTTGGAAGGGATCTTGGAGGTCTTCTAGTCCAACCCCCTGCTCAGGCAGGAAACCCTATACCATTTCAGACAAATGGTGCTCCAGTCTCTTCTTAAAAATTTCCAGTGTTGGAGCATTCACAGCTTCTGGAGGCAAGTCATTCCACTGGTTTATTGTTCTCCCTATCATGAAATTTCTCCTTAGTTCTAGGTTGCTTCTCTCCCTGGTTAGTTTCCATCCATTGCTTCTTGTCCTGTCCTCAAGTGCTTTGGAGAATAGCTTGACTTCCTCTTCTTTGCGGCAACCCCTGAGATATTGGAACACTCCTATCGTGTCAGTTTTTCTTTCTTCTTTTCTTTCTTCCTTCCCATCTCCCATCACCTACCACTATACCTACTGATTATATTTGTCTCTGGAAGCTTTACGATGGATGAAAAACAGGGCTGCTCAAGAGCAGAAGAAGGACATCAAGATTTAGCAGAGACAGCCAAGCCTCCTATGGTCATCCATTCAGGTGAAGAGGACGATTATGGAAACATGAACTCATTTCAAGCACCCCAGGAAGCAAAAGAGACCACCAACCAACCAGGTAAGCAATTTCATAGGATAGGCAACTTGCTGTCCTCCAGAAGTTTTGCATCCCAAATTCCATTAGCCCCCTCCACTGGAAAGGTACTGCAAGAATTGTAATCCAACACAAGAGCCTACCTGTGGTTCTGAATTCTGAATTGCCCTTATTGGTATGTTCTGGTTCGGCTCAATGCTGAATTTGAATGGACTGGCCTTCTTACAGAGATTGAAGTCCATTTATATACTCCAGAAGGTTTGTATTTTAGTGAATGGGGAGTTGACAAAACCAAGTGAAATCCAAAAAGGAACAAGACAGGTGTGTCCTTTATCCCCTTTCTTCTTTATCTTGGTGACGGGACTGCTAAACAAGGACATTAAACAAAAGAACAGAGTAAAAAGATTGCAAATTAAAGCACATAAGTATAAACTTTGGGCTTTTGTTGATGACTTGGTTTTGGTTTTGCAAGACCCATTAGAGAATGTTGAATGTGCTATGAGGAAGATGAAAGTATTTGGAGAAATGGCGGGTTTGAAAATAAAGATAAAAGGATCTGCTCAATATACTGCATGCAGTTATGGTTTGCAAACTGTGGTTTATAGTTTAACTCAGTGTAGCCTATACAATTTTCTCCTAGCATTCCAAGTTAAAATTATTTCAGTGCTCTAAAGATAATATCAAATATCTTTATTACAATCTTTGACCTGAGAGTACAGTAAAAAGGAGAAATAGGTTAATAGTTATTAGGGGAAAGGGAAAATAGTCATAGGACAATAAAACAGCATATCTAATGAAAACTTTAAATGTGGGGAAAAATATTTGACTACCTGATATGTGAGTATAAGGTTAGGGTCCCTTCAAAAATAATAAGCATAAAATTTAACTGCATCACCCTTCTATTTGGAAATGATTGAGGTGATCAGACTTGTCTTGGAGCATCATAGAAAGAGCACTAGATGGGAATATAAATTAGAGTTTCTACTTCCTTGGTACCACATGGGGAATCTTTGTAAATAAGGGTCTTATGAAATCTTTCCTCCAGTAGAGCTGATGATAGGGGATCAAATCAAAATCTATAAAATGCCCATTGATATTGGCTTGGTGTTAAACATGCATGATCTAAAGATAATAGAAAATTTACAATCCTTGCCATAATTCTAAATCAGCACATTGACTCTAATTTTAGGTGAGAAAAATCCCAACTCTTCCATGACAACTAAAGAACTTCAGGAATACTGGCGGAATGAGAAACGGAGCTGCAGAGAAGTCAAGGTGCTTTTCGAAATCCCATCAGCCAAAATTGTAGAGAAGGCTTTCTCTAAATATGTGGTAAGCTAATACAACAAAAGAGTGGTGGTGATGATGATGATGATGATGATGATGATGATGATGAACCAGCCTAGGGTTTGAATCAACCTCTGTTGACCTAAGGTTGCTCAGATCTCTAGCTAAATAATTCGCTTTCATTGGTTGAGTCAATCACAACTCTGATAACTTCATTAAGGCTGGATAGTTTTATTTGTTGTACTACATCATGGTTAAGAATACAATGGTTAGGTTAACACCACATTATAAGCCACAAATATAATGATTATAGCAATTACTGGATTAAGCTACATTACATCTTAGCACAAGCATTGTGGTTTTGAATAGGGTGGTACCCCAGCTGTAAACTATAGATTACGGTATAGCATTATGTGTGACCCAGTAATTCACACAAAGTACTAAGCCATGAGTACTTTGATCATGGATTTTTGAATAAACCACAGGACGTAAGTTAACACCTAAGATTAAACCATCTGCCACGGTGAGAAGCCCGCACATTGTGCTAAACTAAAACTGCAAATATTACAAGTCATACAACCCATATTCAGGGTAACTTCCAGATAACTCTCCCCCCTTTTCCATCTGACATTCCTAAAATATTTTGCTTGCGTATCTCTTCTAGAAGTACCAAATCATCATAATCCAGACTGGCAGCTTCGACAGCAACATATCAATGATTGAACGCCGGTATTCTGATTTCGAAAAGCTGCACACGAGCCTGTTTAAAGAGTTTTATGATGAAATGGAGGACCTTGTCTTTCCCAAAAAGATCCTGACTGGCAATTTCATGGAGGAAGTCATCCTGGAGAGAAAACTCGCTTTCCAGGATTATTTGCGCATTCTATACTCCATGGAATTCATCAGGACGTCTCGACTGTTTATTGACTTCTTAACGAGGCCAGAGTTGGAAGAGGCCTACAGCTGCCTTCGGGGAGGACAATACACCAAAGCTTTGGAAGGTCTTCTGGAGGCCGTCGCTTTGCAAGAGAAGCTGACAAAGCACCGGCCCATTCTGCTGGTTCCCACCCTCTGCGCCATCCTTGTATGTCACAAAGATCTGGAGAACTTCAAAAGCGCCTTCGAATTTGGAGAGAAGGCCCTACAGCGCTTAGAAAAGCAACCTGGTCACCGGTACTACCTGCCATTGCTGGAAACAATGGTCTCCTTAGGATATGAACTTGGGAGAGACTTCCTGTTCTTCCAAAAGAAGATGGAAGAGAGGAAGGCCAAAAAGCTTCCGCAGAAAATATTGACACTGAAGGAACTGACAGTACAGGAATATGTATAATGAGGAGAAGAGAGGGAGAGAAATATAGTGCAGATTTTGAAGAGACAGGAACGTTTTCCCAATAGAGAGACTGAAAGATATTGGGAACTTAGAGGGGAAAAAAAATATGAGGGAACAGTTTAATACATGATTTGTTCTGTGCAGAAAGCACAACCTTTTGCTCATGATAAAATTCAGAGATCACCCAGTGGAACCATTTCAGAGAGATCCAGAACTATTTTGTAAAAGTGTTCCCTCGGACCTAATAAATGTACGACACTTCCATTCAAAACCAAGGCTGATGCTGACATATTTCCAAAATTTAAGTTTTCTTTCTTCCAGGGACAAGTTATATTTGGACAGTAAAGTTGAAATGAAAGGCACCCAACTCTGCAGCTGAGACCTATTGTCTATGTGTCTGTACCCTTATGGCCAGGGTACCCCACCTAAAAGTCCAGGAATGTAAGTGGCCACTGGAAACTTGGGGTACAACTCCTGGAGTCCTTGCAAACATTGCCCTCAAATTCTGTTTTTAATCCAACCGAGGGAGGAACAATTAAAGACGCTAGGGGCAATCTTGTGAATTAGGTTGAATTGATCTAATGTAATTCTAATCTCATTTTAAGGGATAAGTCTAATTAAATCAGGTTTAGGTTTGGGTCTTGGCTTGGAGTATGCTGTTTAAAGACCAAGGACAGAGATGTGTAAAGAAATTGTGGGGGGCTCAGACATCATGATGGTGTACCTCCTTTGGACCCAGTCACAGGTACAGACATAAAAACTGTAGGATGTGCTTGTTTGACATTTGATGGGTAGGAGGCATTTTCATGTGTCCTACAGCAGTCCATGTGGTTAATTTATGATTCACCAATTGTGCAAACCCAGAAAACGTCCCATGCCAGCAACTGCGTTAACTGTGTTGTGTGAATGCACACACACCCTTGGTTGTATCATGGTAAGGAGTAAAGGACCAAGTATACCTCTAATATAGAGGTAAACCGTTTGCTTTGATTAGATTTTTAGTTTTTTGTCTCGGCGCTTCAGAAGTTTCCGTGTGCCCTCGTTGAGGGCATCAGTCAAAATGCAAATCCTATGCATTTTGTCTGATGCCCTCAACGAGGGCTCACGGAAACTTCTGAAGCGCCGACACAAAAAACTAAAAATCTCTAAAGAAACAGGAGATGGCTAGCATCTGGCTGATATTTAATAGAAACCTCCAATGACACATACATGAGCAGGTAACATCTGGGTGGAACAGTTTGAACATCTTCTGGGATCTATGTTACAAGTTATTAATGCTGAAGCCCATTTTCACATCCGTTAAAATTACTGGGAATAGAGATGTTTCTCTGGATAATGAATTTATCATGCCACTAGATGGTGCTGCCACATTGAATGCCATCTGAAGTTCTAGGAGCCCGCCATAAATACAGCCTCTTTCCTCTTTTAGAAAAAAAATCTAAACTTGTGTGTTTTTTTTTAAAGAAACAATTGGAATTGAGGTTTACAATTCAAAAAAACAGGCCATTTACATTATTAAAAGATTTAAATTTGGGGGGGGGGAAACACACACCCAACACAATTCCACCGTGCTCTTTGGATCGAAGAATTTACTTTTCCACTAGTCCTTGAGGACAATTTAATATCTCCCTTTATCATGAGGCTGTATGAGCCAGGCTGGAGAGAGCTAAAAGGGAAAATATTCTTGCAGACTTTTAAACCTGGTGAGTTCAAAGCCAAAGGCACAGCTGTGCTTCCTTCCCTGTACTGCCATTTCCTCCTGATCAAAAGGAAGCAAAGTAAAACTTGAAACTCTTTAAAGAACTATCAGATAATGAGGGGAGGAGAAGAACAAAAGCGAACTCTTTCTCTTTCTCTTGGCATGATCCAGAGGACAGTTGAAATTCAGTATATTTTCCTAGCTGATTTTTGCTGGAATCAGAAGTTGCCTGAGTTTGTTAACTTCACTGAATGTTGAGAATCCAGAAAGTCTAGATCAGGGGTGTCCATCCAACCTTGGCACATTTAAGACATGTGGACTTCAACTCCCCTAATTCCCCACTATGATAGGCTGGGGAATTTTGGGAGTAGAAGTCCACAAGTCTTAAAGTTGCCAAGTTTGGATGCCCCGGATCCAGATGAAAGCAGCATCAGATGAAAGCAGCTGTTGACAAACCTACTATAGAATGTATGGGTTTGTGATTGATTCCCATCGCTTTGAGCTGGGTCCACCTTCCCTTCATACTGCCTTATAGGAAACATCAGCTTTATTGTCCAAGGTTGCTTGGAGTCCAGTCTCAGGAAAAATAACACAGGGGTCCCAATCCTGCAGCATCTTTGATATCCAAGGATGTTGGATGAAGAACTAGATGCTTGTCCTTCTGGGGTGTTGGCTATTCCTGCCAGATTAGTGTTGCTTTTCCACCTGTTCCTCAAGGTTATTCCTTGTACCCGTTACAACGGCAGTCCCTAGTGCGAGACCACCTGCTGCCAATGTCAACCTCCCATCGCCCGGTTCACTCCCACAGAGTCGGCCTCCTCAGGGTGCCGTCAGCCAGGCAATGCCGGCTGGCGACCCCCAGGGGGAGAGCCTTCTCTGGGGCGCACCGACCCTCTGGAACGAACTGCCCTCGGAGCTGCGGATGGCCCCTGACCTTCGGTCCTTCTGCTGTGACCTAAAGACCGGGTTATTCCAACAAGCAGGCCTGGACTGATCATGGTTTTTAAATTTGGTTTTTTATTGGTTTAAGTTGTTCTTATTTCTTATATTGTTTAATCCTCTTTTAATGTTTGTATTTATATCTTTTAACTTTTTATTGTTGTGAGCCGCCCTGAGTCCTCAGGGAGAAGGGCGGCATATAAATTTAATAAACCTTAACCACCACCCCCAGAGCTGGCTTCTCCTGATGGACCTGAAGGCATGGATAAGGATAAAAGAGCCTTGGTGGAGCAGTGGGCTAACGCCTCCTTAAGCAACACCAGCTGCCTGCAATTAGTGCAGGTTCGCATCCCACCAGGCTCAAGGTTGACTCAGCCTTCCATCCTTCCGAGGTAGGTAAAATGAGGACCCAGATTGTTGGGGGCAATTAAGCTGACTTTGTAATAATGCCGCTTGGGGTGTGTGTGAAAGCCCTAACAAGCAGGCATATACATAGAATGAAGGCTACTGCTAAGCTTGTAAGCCGCCCTGAGTCTTCGGAGAAGGGCGGGATATAAATGTAATAAAAATAAAAATAAATAAATAAAAATAATAAAAGAAGTAGAGAACATCCATCAAGTCACCCGGTTCGCATACCGTGATTAATTTTGCAAAAATAAAAACAACCCCCCCCCCCCAAAAAATCCTCAGCTTTTCCTTAAAGGAAGAACACTAGGGAGCTTTTGTCTCCCTGGAGCCCAATCTCACTTGCCAATCTCATTTCCTTCTTTTTGTTTCTCAGCCATTTCCCCACTTCCATCTTCCAATTCCCCTGAAACGGCTCACCTCCCAAGTTTTCTCCCCCCCTCCCCCCCGCATTGATCACCTGCCCTTCCCAGGGATGAATTCTTGTTTGCCTGTTTCCAAAATAATAATAATAATAAATAAATAAATAAATAAAAAAGCAAAGGAGTAGAGGGAAGGAGAAGCCAGCAAGGCTGCAGCAGTAGGAGATGTTGCTTTGCGTACAGTTCTTTAATATGTACAAGCAAAATCTGGCAACTTTCAATCCCTCTTCCTTTCTTTGAAACATGCCTCAGTCTGTCTTTCCCAGTTCCTACTTAGCAGATCTTCATAGGGTTTTTAATACTCTTTCTCCTTTTGCCGTGATCAAAGGAATCAGCTCTCCCGTTTGCTTGTTCCTCTGATAAGTGATAAAAGGTGGCACAGAGACTAATGAGAACTGTCTCCAGCCTTCTTAATAAAACCCCTGTAGTAAAAAAAAGTGGGGGGGGAAAGAAATCACAATGCATCATCAAATCTTTTAGGGGAGGAAGGGGGAGGGAAAAAAATGCTAGGTACAAAGGCCCTTGGGAAGCCAAGTATTGGAGGCGGAGGGGGAGAGGGGGGTGGGTTTCAGGAGAAATAAAAGCAGTGGGATAACCTGCAAGGAAGGAGACGTTACTCCAGTCCAGAAGTCCCATCGGAGGTCCTCAAACTTTTCAGCTCCTTTAGATGCCTGCATGAAGTTGCAGATTGCTCCTCGGGACGTTAGGAAAATAATTTAAGAAATAGGACTTCAATAGCACCATGAATAACGATCACAGTGATTGACCCCTTGGATAATCTCATCTACTTTTGGGGTTGATACTGAGCACTTGGGGAAGGAACCCCAATCTAGACGGCAACCCAATAGGAGCCTTGGCCAAACTGTTCTTGAGGATGTGATATTTGTGTAAGGTTTTTGTTTGACAAAACGTTCCTTAGGCAACGTCTTTTATTATGAATGCAACCGGGGTTAATAGCAGAAAGGAGATGTTACTCCGGTCCAGAAGACCGATCAGGGGTCCTCAAACTCTTCAGCTACTTCAGACCCCCCCCCCCTTCTAGCTCTCCCTTCTGGCATTGATGGTGTTACCTAGTTTGACTAATGAAATGTCTGCAAGAAAACAACCAAGCTCAGAGAGCACCAAGGGCCTCATAGTCTCTTGTGCTGGGCTGCAATATTTTGAGTGCCCACTAGATGGCAGCAAAGAGATTCAGGACAATGCCAACACTATGCTGCCACCTATAGCCATCTGTGGTTTCACCGCCCAAATCTAGCAGCTTCATTTTTCCCCCCCTCTGCCATAAAGAACTCCTTCAGTGGATTTTCCCCATTTTAATTGCAGAAAAAAGGAGACAAGCCAGCCCTTTTCACAAAATAGTCTTTCAAAGGATATATTAAGCAGAAATCCCTTCCTCCCAAACTTAATATGGTGCTGTGAAGAAGTTGAAGGAATTTGGAGCAAGAAGTACCATTAGAGATTTTAAGCTCATTATAACAAGCACGGCTTTTGTAGTGAATGTGGGGGGATTTTTTTTAATAAGGAAACCTATTAGAGTAGCAGAAGAGAGCAAATGACTAAGGATTGGGAACAGATGTAGGGGAGAAGAAACCTCAGACCATAGCCAGATTTAATGCTTCCATTTTCCCAACCAGCTTGGGATAAGAGCAGAGCACTAAATCCAAATTTCAACATAAAGCACTTAATTTTGTAAACTTCAAATAGAGAGTTGGAAAAAGAAATAGGCAGTCCTTATCTAAAGATCATATACATTCCCTCTGGAGCTCTGTTAGTGTACTGTACATTCATTCACGTGCCAACTAAGTCTGTCTGCTTAAAGGTTGTCTATAGAATAAACCACAGTTAGATTGATATCAGGTCACAAACAGGCAGACTACATTTTGATGTAGGGCTTTGCTTGAGTCCAGCCTACAAGGGAATTGGTTCACCATTCTAAGCTATGGTCTGTTTATCTACCATATGCATTGTTAAGGAAATTTCAGTTGGCTAAATTGACATACTATGGAACTTTTCCATACAGAAATGCATTTTCACAATCAAAGCAAAATGACATCCTGGCTTGAACATTCCCAAAACGACTTTCCCTGGCTTTGGGCATGTGGCACATCCTAGCTTCTTCCCATAATAATTGCATGATTTGGAGCAAACTGCAGTTCCTGATTCCGAGAGGAACTAGACATGTACATGCCCAGCGTAGGAAGTGGAAACATTAATGGATTTACACTCCCATCTGAAAATCAACAGTGGTGATGTTGCCTATTATCTGGCTGCTATGTTGCATAAACCCAGCCTACAAAGTCGAGGGGGGTGTCAAACTGTTTTCCAAAGCAGTAAAAGACAAGGCACGAAGCAGTGGATGGAAACTAACCAAGGAGAGAAGCAACCTAGAACTGGGGAGAAATTTCCAGACAGTGGGAACAATTAATCAGTAGAATGGATTGCCTTCAGAAACTGTGGGTGCTGCATCACTGGAGGCTTTCCAGAAGAGACTGGACCGCCATTTGTCTGAAGTGGTATAGCATCTCCTGCTCAAGCAGGAGGTTAGACTAGAAGACCTCCAAAGTCCATTCCAACTCTGTTATTCTATGTTTTACGTTCCTTCTACAGGGCATTCCCACATCACACTAAGTACATTTAATGAGGTTTTGTTGATCACGTTAGATCTGGACTTAGCACTTTGTGCCAATCTAGCTGATTGTAATTTATTCAATAAACTAAGCAAAGCCAACAGTGGCTCGTTGTAGTGTATGAGTCCAGTGGAAGTACCGCACAACAGGAGGAAAAGACTGAGGTGGGACATGGCAGAGGAACAAAGTTGCTTCACTTTAGGTAGGAGAAAGTTCTCACAGACCTTCACTGTTCGCTTTTTTGTTTTTATTTATTTATTTATTTATTAATTTAATTTATATACCGCCCATCTCCCGGAGGACTCAGGGCGGTGAACAGGGCAATACATAAAAACTAGACACAAAAATTAAAATTATTAAAACATGATTAAACAATGCCCATAAAATTAATACAAATTTAAAATTAAAGTCGTTTATAAAAATCCCACCCCGTCCCATCAGGCCAGGCCAGCTTGTTTAAAGAGATGGGTTTTAAGATCGCGCCGGAAGGAGCGGAGATCGGGCGCCATCCGGAGCTCAACCGGAAGATGGTTCCATAAATCCGGTGCACCCACAGAGAACGCCCTCCCCCTGGGGGCCACCAGTCGGCATTCTTTGACCGGTGGCACCCTGAGCAAGTTAAGAGCAAAATGCAACTTTGGTAGTTTTATAGGTATTTTTCGAGGAAGCCAAATTCCACCAATGTGTCTTTGAACCTCAAACACTGCCTTTAGGCCACCTCGTTCGTTTGCATGCTTTCCAAAAAAGGAGGAACGGACACGTTTGATACAAGATAGGAATTAATTCCAGGGGTGGATCCAGAACTGCAGGCAGATGCCTGCTGATTTGTGAGCTCATGTTTTTTTTTCAAATCTCCTTAGCTGCTGCTGCTGCTGCTGCTGCTGGCATCTCTTATAAGCTACTGACAGGAAGATCTTTCTCTCTCTGAAGGGCAATTTGCACAGTGGGAGTTTGGCAAAGCAACTGCCGTGGGTACCTCAAAAACATAGGAGAGTCAAGTCGTGCAGAAATGAAAGGAGGAAGAGGGAATGAAAAAGGGGTTTTAGGAGGGCCAAGCGGGGGGGAGGGAAGAGAGAAAACTCAGAAAAAGAAAGAAAGAAAGAAAGAAAGAAAGAAAGAAAGAAAGAAAGAAAGAGAGAGAGAGAGGGGGGGAAGGAAGGAAGGAAGGGAGGAAGGGAGGAAGGAAGGGAGAGAGAGAATCACTGCAGTTGTTAAGTTAGTAAAACAGTTGTTAGGTAAATCTGACTTCCCCATTGAGTTTGCTTGTCAGAAGGTCACAAAAGGGGATCACATGACCCCGGACACTGCAACCATCATAAATACGAGTCAGTTGCCAAGCATCTGAATTTTGATCATGTAACCATGAGGATGCTGCAACGGTAGAAAGCGTAAAAAAGAGTCATAAGTCACTTTTTTCCCCCGTGCCATTGTAATTTTGAACAGTCACTAAATGAATGGTTGTAAACCAAGGATTATCTGCAACAGTTTAAGGCAGGCATGTCAAACTCGTGACATCACGTGATGTCGTGCGATGCATTGAGACTTTTTCCCCATTGCCGGCAATGGGGTGGGCGCGGTTTTGACGTGACGCATCCGGCCCGCAGGCTGGCAGTTTGACATGCCTGCTTTAAGGCTTTGCTTTTCTAGGGAACGCAGGTTGACCATCTGAGAAAGAGATGGGCTTCCGCTTTAGCCCCCCCCCCCAACTGCAGTCTTTTAGAAACCATTTTAATGGGAGAATGTGTAAAGTCATACAACTGCCTCCTCCTGCTGTGTGTCAGTTCTTCAAACAATCATCAAGCATGTCGGTCAAAAGGGTCTCCAGGTTCTTATATCAACCTGGAGAAAAGTGTGTGTGTGTGTGTGGTGGGGGGGAGAGATTACACAGGGATGTGGGATTCATATCAGCTAACTTGTTAAAATTAGTCACAGACCTAATTCAGAGCATAGCCAAGAGCGTGCCTGGGAAACCACGTTCTGGAAAATTATTTCCGAAGGTAAAGTTATACATTGATCGCTGAGTGATAATAGGATAATGATCCACGTTTGCTGCTAGTGATAGAAGGCTTTTGAACCTGGGGAAGGAAAAAAAAAAAAACAACTAACATGCCAGAAGCAAAACAGGAGACCTAATCAGTTCCAGATAAAGACTGTTTTCTTTTATTTCTCCCCCAAGGCAGGTGGGGAACATTTAGTCACAATGCAAAGAGCAATTTGAGACATTCCAGGGGGACATTGTGCCGTCCCCGATTAAGCACTGCAGCCTCCTTATATATAACCAACAAAATGTCTCCGCCTTTTGGTGGCCATCAAACTTTCCACACCACAAGGAGAGCCAGTTTGGTCTGGACCACATAGTAGGGTCAGAATCTAATCGCTGTACAATTTAGATCACAGCTTAATGAGCTGTGTTAACTCAGCCTAGGGTTGTATGTTGAAGGGGTCCTCAACCCCTGGTCTGTGGCCCAGGAGCGGGCCGCGGCATGCCAGCAACCGGTCCGCACAAACAAGCAAAGCGCCATCTGCAGGATGCAAGCAGCACACAAAACCACGCATCTTCCAGTCCGCGGAAAAAAACTTCTCCACGGAACCGTTCCCTGGTACCCAAAAGGTTGGGGAACTCTGGTATATTGAATATACCTTGACTCCAGCCTAAATCACTCATTGGCTAGATTCATACACCATACTAAGCCAAAAAAAAACCACATTATATGTATCTGGCTGTGTAACATTTGTGTGGCAGTCTTCCAATTTCAGGGTAAACCCTGACTCCAATTAAATGCTATTTAAATGCTGTTGGAGGAAAAAAAAAAGCCTTATTTCAGCTGTCAAGCAAGAAACTGTGCTGTTTTTGTTTTTGTTTTTTTTAAAAAAAAGAACCAGAAGAAAAATAACTGTCAAAATAATAATATTAATAAACCTACCCCTGGCCCAGTGACAGCTGAAAACACAAACACAGTGTCGTGCCCTGTCTAAGCTATCAAGAACTTGGTAAGGCCTGCAGAACTGGCAGATGCCATTTTTGTTTGTTTTGGAAACAACAAATGTGCTGGGTTGAAAGACAGAGTTGAATTTATGCACTTTCATGGAGAAACTCAACAAAACTGGAGTGTAAGCTGAGAGGTATGTTAGTTCCCAGAGACCTGTCAGGGGGGAAGGGTGATGGTAACAATGAGGATAATGATGACAAGGACAGAACACAACGTCTACTTTTTGCCTAGATCTGGGATCGACCTATGACTGCTAACAGCTCTATAGGCTTCAGCCTTGGGTAGCTAAGTTATGGCCGCATGCTGGCATCCATCAAATAACCCTTACGGAAAGATGGAGTTGGTTTAAGTCATGGGTGTCAGTGGAGAGTCTCAATCATCCAAGTCATGGTTTTCCCAAAGGCAATTAGACTTTCTTGGTTCTCTTTTTTCTTCAAAATCTCGCCTCGCCTCACCTCATCTTATCAACTTATCTACTTGTACAAAGAAGTGAAAATTCTTATTGACATCTAGCAGTTGCTAGATTTTAGCCCTGATTTCCTATCCCTACCCATAATGCCCTAACTTAAACAGGAAAGGGGAAAAAAGCTGTGGATGTTGGATGAGAAGCAAGAATTGGCACAGGATCCACATCCGGCTTTTTGATGCAAAAGCCAAGCGGGAGGCTGATCAATTCAACTGTTGAGATTTATCGATGGCTTGAGAACCAGAGACACAGATCAGCGCTATCTGGAAGTGCCTTAAGCCCAACAGAAACCACGTTATAATTAGTGCAATGTGTCAACCTAGTTGGAGAGGAACTAGTCCAAAGTCTCCTGGGTGGGCATTATGGTTAGCTGGATATTTAATCTCCAAGCCCTAGCGATGAACTCTAACCACAATGAAACACTGGCACCAACAAGTTCTCATCTGTAACCGCACTTGTTCTTTCTACAAGAGATACGAGTTGAAACACATTGCTGGTAATGAGTGGGCAGTCCCTCCATTGCAAATGAATATTTTATTTCCACTCTGGTGTCTTTCCACAGCTCTCCTGTCCATTTATAGTATCTTCTGAAGCACCACTAATAAATGCTGGAAAAGGTTTCACTTCATTATTAACTATTTAAAAATAATAACTAAGCATCTCCACTCAATGTTTTTTTTGTTTTTTTTTTGCCTTTGTCACTGGTTTCACAAAGCACATAAATCTGGGGTAGTGTTCCAGCATTATTTAAAAAAGAAAAAAGAAAGAAGGAAGATTTTTTTTCCAGAAAGATCTGTTTTCATCTGCAAGCCTGCCAGTTCTGAATAACTCTTTTTCCCAAACCGCATTTCTTCCAAAACAAATTTCCATCTGTTGTAATAACAACACTGACCCACTTCGCAGGATTGCTTTCCAGGTGACAACAAACCTACAGCATGGACTATAGCCTTGTTCTGCACAAAGGGAGGGAAGGAAGGAAGAATTTAGAAGGATTCTTTTCAACAGTTTATGTCCCCACGAGGTTCTGGAAAATACGAGAATTCTTCCTGCAAAGGCTATTATTTCCCTATTACAGCTGTGCGCTGTATTCTTTTTCAACTGCAGGCTACAATCTCTTGCCAGATTTTATTGAAGTTGATAAGACAGTAACAACAAAAAAGGGGGATATATTTTTTTTTCCTGGGCTGGTGGGACAGGGCTTGGGGACGTAGAGATAACATTTGCTGTAGAACTCCAGAGCTTCTTCACTTGATGCGGGATAGGAAGGAAATGTCACAATTGTTGGCTGCAAGCATACCCCATACTCAACACCAGACATTGCCTGGGGTGCTCATAAAGTATATAAATATATTATGTATATATAAATATACATATAAAGAGTGCAGAGAAGAGCAACAAATATGATAAAGGATCTGGAGGCTATACCATGTGATGAACAATTGAGAGAACTATGTCTAGTTTAATGAAGAGAAGGACGAGGGGTGATGTAATAGCAGTCTTCCAATATTTTAGGGGCTGCCACAAAGAAGAGGGAGTCAAGCTATTCTCCAAAGCACCTGAAGGCAGGACAAGAAGCAACGGATGGAAACTCATCAAGGAGAGAAGCAACCTAGAATTAAGGAGAAATTTCCTGACTGTTACAACAATTAACCAGTGGAACAACTTGCCTCCAGAAGTTGTGAATGCGCCAACACTGGAGGTTTTTAAGAAGAGACTGGACATTCAAAAGATTTTTAAGAGAAAGATAAAGTTTTCTCCGCAATTGTTTTTATTGGGTATTATTGTAGATTGTGATGTTAAAGAAACTAATTTGATGTTGAATATGATAACAGCAGCACGGTTACTGGTGGGACAATATTGGAAGAAGGATAGTTTGCCTACTATAGAAGAATGGGTGTTTAAAGTTTCGAATCTTGCAGAAATGTCTAAGATTTCTGCTTATTTGAAGGATCATTCACAGGAAAGATATATTTCAGTTTGGAGGAGATGGATAGATTATATTCAGAACAAATATGGGACTAAAAAGTTCCATTTAGCTTACGAGTAGATTTTAGTGGGATATTGTTATTGGTGCTTTGATTGTAGTTATGTTAAAGGGGAGTTAAAGCACATTATGAATTTGGTTAATTGTATATTTGCATAATTTTTATTTAGAATATGATTATTATAACTATAATCCTGTATTTAGCTCTGGGAAGTGGGGGGGAGTGGGCGGGTTTGGGGTGGGGGGGATTTGGGGATATATTGTAAAACTTTGTTTTTGTAAAACTTTTTAATTAAAAAAAAAAGAAGAGACTGGACAGCCATTTGCCTGGAATGGCATAGGGTCTCCTGCTTGAGTAAAAAGTTGGACTAGATGACCCCCAGGTCTATTATTATTCTATGTCCTTTAGTCTATGTTCTATATCTACTTACAGATCAGATTCCAGGTTTCAGTGGAAAGATACCATTGCTGATTAAAGTGGATCTCCCCGGAATCATATCTGGAGTACACGAATTTAGGGAAAAGTCTGCACCACATTGTTGATTTGTCGTAATTAAAAGGCATAACTATACTTAATTTAAATGAATCCCTAGGCATTCGATAACTTGGGAGTGGCGGGGGGAGGGGGTAAATTTAAAAATATCATTCTCTGGTAACTTCTTCTCTAGAACCTCTGGAGTTCTATGGCTGCTCCAAAGATTTTAAAACAAATCTGTAGCTTGGAAGTACTTATTCCATCCAACCCAATCTGAATCATGCTTTGAAAACATTGTTTCAAACAAATGACCTTTCCAAAAATATGTTCTCAAGAGAAAAAAACCACACAGTGTAAATTATGGTATTCCTATCTGGAAGGTTATAAGGCAATGACTGTCAGATCTTTCTTTTCTGCGAGACAGACTACAGCTGCTGCAACAGATGGAGTTTGGTAGCCTGTTTAGTTCACTAATTTAATTTGTATCCTGCCTTTCTTTTCAATTGAATACGCAAGGCAATTCATAAATAGCCTTCCCCTTGCCTTTATCCAGAAGAGGCTGGATCAGCGAGCGAGAAGCTTCTAACTAAAAGCCTAGAAGCTCCCTGAGGTCCAGTAGTAGCTTGCAAATTGGCTGGATTGTTGAAACTCTAAAAAAATGTTTTTTTTTCCAAACTTGGCCGTTGGAAGATGTGTGGACGTCAGCTCCCAGAATTCCCCACCTCAACATGGTGAAGTCTACGCACCTCCAAGTGGCCAAGTTTGAAAAAAAAGACTGCCTCAAAATAATGCCCAGAAATTAAGTCTGACCAATAGAAGAGAAGGTTTGTAACTGTGGGGTCCTTGGTGCTCTCTGAGCTGGGTGGTTTGCTTGCAGATGTTTTATGACTCAACTAGGGGACATCATCAGTGCTCATGGATTATGTTATCTGGTTGGTTAATGAAATGTTTCCAAGAAAACAACCAACTCAGAGAGCACCAAGGACGACCTCCTCCTCCTCCTCCTCCTCCTCCTCCTCCTCCTCCTCCTCCTCCTCCAACTCAGAGAGCACCAAGGCTGACCAGTTTGGGTAATGAAAGGTCTGCAAGAAAACAGCCATGCTCAGAGAACACCAAGGACAATCTCCTCCTCCTCCTCCTCCTCTTCCTCTTCTTCCTCCTCCTCCTCCTCCTGTCACCTAGTTTGGATATTGAAATGTCTGCAAGAAAACAGCCAAGCTCAGAGAGCACCATGCACCCCACA
Organism: Vipera ursinii; assembly: GCF_947247035.1. Lineage (NCBI taxonomy): Eukaryota > Metazoa > Chordata > Lepidosauria > Squamata > Viperidae > Vipera > Vipera ursinii. Next base: position 18,110,694 of record NC_139520.1, on the reverse strand, counting down.
GTTCAGCCTTGAGCTGGAAATCTCCACTTCTACTGATAGGAAAGAGTATCCTTCCCAAGAACCCCACAATTAGGTCTGAATTATAAACCGGAAGGAGAAGACAGCGAACATCAAGGGTGGCTGAGACTGTCACCTCATCAGAGCAAGTGTACAAGTGACTAACATGTTAGCACTAAAGCGACCACAACTGCTCTGCCAGGTGTCACTGTGTTATTTGGTAACAGTACTTCATCATATCACCATTCTTCACCTCCAAAAACATAGTTGAGTTAACCTGAGATCTCCCCAAGCTTTCTATTACTATCCTTATTACCCTTCCGGGGGGGGGGGGGGGAAAGAAGGCCATCCAAAACAGGTTACCTGATATTTTAATGCTTTTTTTTTTTGCTTAGGAAAGAAATGGCAAAGCCTCCAACAGAAAGCCCCAGAAATCCCAAATGTTCATCAGTTTATCGGCAGCTTTTTCTCTGATGTTTGCAACAACAACAACAAAAAAGCAGAGGGGGGGGGAGCAGAGAGGCAGGCAAAGAAAATAAAAAGAGAAATGTGTTGCATTTTGTTTGGACAGCTGTCAGGAAATACCTTGAGGATACTGTCGCTTGCCATCCCTTTTCTGCTGCTGATCTGAAAGGGGTGTGTGATTTTACACATTTGCTTGCTATTTATAAAAAAAAAAAGAAGAAGAAGAAGCAAGCAAAATAGAACAACGAGAGAGAAAGGCTGAGACACCCCGGAAGAGTCAAAGTCTTTATTATTCCTTGCAAGACGGGTAAGGTAACATTTCAGATGTTGTAGATTTCTATTCCTGGCAAGCATGACCAATGGCAAGAAACGGTAAGTATGAAGAGAAAAAGAACATTTGTAGCCCGTTTGTAGCCGTTCAGGGCCGAACGGCGGCATCCTCGGTGCTCTCTGAGCTTAGCTGTTGTTCATTAGTGTTGCACAGGTAACACAGAAGACAGGACAACGGAGTTGGAAGGGACCTTGGAGGTTATCTAGTCCAACCCCCTGCTCGAGCAGGAGCCATTATACCATTTCAGACAAGTGGCTGTCCAGTCTCTTCTTGAAAATCTCCAGCGATGGAGCATCCACAATTTCTGGAGGCAAGTCATTCCACCGATTAATTGTTCCGTCAGGAAATTCCTCCTTAGTTCTAGGTTAGCTCTCTCCTTGATTAGTTTCCATCCATTGTTTCTTGTCTTGCCTTCAGTTGGTTTAGAAAATACTTTGACCCCTTCTTCTTTGTGGGCAGCCCCTCAAATATTGGAACACTGCTGTCATTCCCACCGTTTTTTTTTCCTTTTCACTAACATCCATGTTACTAACATTTTTCACTAACATCAATCGACCTTAGTGATCCCGGGATTTGCTCCCAATTTGTACACAGTAGCTTAGCCTGCCAATGTGGGTGGGAGCAGGTGGTTTTCTTCCTCGTAGTTCTTTGATTGGGGCATTGTTTCCACCTGGATTGTTTGTCTGGTGTTAATCCCTGCTTATCTGGGTCTTGGCTGTTAGAGAGGATGTGACACGGTCCCTCAAGCAAGGGAGAAAACTTCCTCCTCATCAATACTGGCAGGGCAAATACTGTATATAGAGGGACCAAACTCTTTTTGATCACCTCCATGGATGATGGTTGTAAAGCACACCCATGATGGAATAATTCGATTCTCAAGGTTCATCCTAGCTCACCCAGATGGGCTTCCACAACCTGCTGGTTTAAGATGGGGTGGGCTAGCTGGTGGTCCTAATGTGTCCTGGGTTAATATTTGAAATCCGTGATATAAAGGGAAGGGTGGAGAAATGGAGCCTTTGTTTGAGCGGAAAGTTTGAAGCAAATGCGTTTTTCAACTCTACTGAAGTTGTCCCTAAAACCCACAAACCAGCAAGAGATATTTCTGCAGTTCCTCCATAAGGAGAAGCTCAAAGGCTCTCTCTAGCCAGAAGCTCTGATCCAGAGACTTTAGATGTTGCTTAAAAAGCTTCTATTATCAGCAGGGCAACAGCAGCCTCCATTAGAATCGTGATACTAAGATGCTGATTAAATATCAGGAGGGGGTTTTAATCAGCCAAAGCCATATGCTATTTAACTTAAGATGAAAGTATAAATGATAATCATTATTTCAGAAAGGATGTGTTTAAAAGAAGAGCAGAACAGCAAGTAACATCTTTTTATCATCTGAGTTCTTGATACATGTTCCATCTCTCTCTCTCTCTCTTATATATATAAAAAAGTGCTTTATAAGCCTTTATGAACATCTGGATCATTTCTTCATTATACAAGCTTTCAATGGCATCACGTTTGATGTTTTTCCTCTCTTATTATTAGTATTAGCAGAGCTCTGCTAAGTTTCTAAATAAACAATTAATTCCTATTAATTATAGTTTTCAAACTGGCAAAATTATCCTTCATTAACTTAATCACTTGCATTTTATCTGCAAATTATATTCACTCTTTCATAATCCCTCACATCTAAAGATCTTCCCCCTCCCATTCTCCCTGTGCCAGATTTTATTCTGATGTAGACACGCTGTTTGTAGCAAAAGACTTTGATTTTTATTTTATTTTCTAAGCAGCCATTTCTTATTTTCCTCCTGAACTGCAGATATTAACCACCCTGTTATCTCCCACCAGCTCTCTTTTTTTTTCTCCCTCCCCCCCTCCCCCTTTTTCAAAGGGGCAACACGATTCAGACTTGTTTGTTTTTAGCTAAGCTAAACTTCAAAGGAATTGTATCCCTGTGCATACCTTATTGGGATCTATACATTGCCAGCATGTTGAATTCTATCCTTTTTTAAGAATGTCAGACCACAGGCGCTCTTAGCCAGGTAGGCAAGCAATTTCTCCGTCCATTTGATCCGTGGTGGCTGATCCTGACCAGCAATCATTCGGACAGGTTTTCTTTCAACCCTACCTGGCCATGCTACTCCATCTTGGATCTGAGGATGGCCCTCTCCTCTCTCCTCTACACCTGCATTAAGAAATGAAATGGTGGGTTAGGGTTCCTGCCAACCTACCGTAGCAATTCGAAAGCATGCAAATGCGAGTAGATAAATAGGTAACAGCATTCATTCCGTGCTCCTCAGGATATAATCATGCTGGCCATCTGACCACAGAAATGTCTTCGGACAATACTGTCCACCCTCAGCTAGGAAACCGAGATGAGCAGTGCCCCCTATAGTCAAGCACAATTGGATGGAGGACACTTTTACCTTTATCTTTAACTTTTACCTTTATCTTTAACCGCCATTCTTTCTGCCACCGTCGAGGACATTTTTGTTCTTCTGTCTTCTAAACGTACCTGGCCTTCAAAAGCCAACCTTCACTCTTAATTGGCTTAATTTGTCTCCGTGGGAATTTGGCTAGGATCTCAGGGGACCCGCTTGGGGGGGCCTGTTAACCACCCATGGTCCTCGGTTTCTATCCTTGGTTTAAGGGAGGCTAAACTGTCCCAAACACTGTCTTGAGCATTGACCAGAAACCAAACAGAATCCTCACCCAAGCCACGTTGTTCTTGGGTTCTGCACGGCCGCGCTCCATTGAGCATCCGAGACGCTTTCTGCCACAGAAGAAAATCCGCATGGCATCCCTAGCATCGCCTCCTTGTGACCGTTGGCAGGAAAGGACAGCAATTTGAGGACTGTCCCCACATCGGGCCATTAATTTGGAAACCATTTAATGAGCTGCATTTGTTTACCTTTTCATCAGAACCAGGCTGTTATCCTAGCAGCAGAGTGGAGGGAGGGTCATAGGGAGGGTGGGGGAATAATAGTCAGGTTGCAAAGCTGAAATTCTTCCAAAGCTAGGATGGAGAAGTAAAAGTTTCCTACTTTAAAAAAAGGATGAATTTTCTCTCTCCTCCTCCTCCCCCCCCCTCCTCCATTTTGATGCCTTTTTTTTTTTTTTTGCTGCCACCACCCTTGTCAGACAATGTTTATTCTTCACCTAGTACCTGTCAGGACTTTTTCCTTAGCTGACATGCTAAGGACTTGACACTTGAAAGCAGATCTTATTCAAGAGTTATATTTCCCTGCAAATATTTGGAACCCTATTAGATAAGCAAGGCGTCCCTGGCTTCTCTCTCTTTCTTTCTCAACTTCTCAGCAAGAATTTGATGGATGATTTTTCTTTAAATATATATATATATATATATAACTAATTAGACCCAGCAATAGCATTTCAGAAGGAGGAATTGAAACAGGGTTGGCATGCAGGAAGAACCGTCTTCCTTTTGTGTCAGAAAAAGCAGGGAGGAAACAAAAGGCCCAGTTTTGAACAGAGTGAGAGAAAAGAAAGAGAAAAACTCCACTTCTGAGGGGGGGGGAAATCTTTCTTTGATCCAGTCCAAACAAGAAGGGTTGTTGATCTAAAGGAAGTTTTCTGTTTGGCCTTTCCTGGGAAGAGTTTAAGGTCCAGAGATAAAATATCTCTGTTCAGCACGTCTAAGAATCAATCCTTGAGTAGCATTGGAAATCTCCTTTTGTGGTACCCAAAATTCTCTGCCCTTCCTGATGTATTTAGAAAAAGGAGTGGAATTTAGATGCTTTTGATTTAAAATGAGGATGTGGCAAATAGAGAATCAAATACAGAATAGTAGAGTTGGAAGGGACCTTAGAGGTCTTCTAGTCCAACCCCTTGCTCAAAGCAGGAGACCGTATTCCATTCCGGACAAATGACTATCCAGTCCTTTCTTAAAAACCTTCAGTGACATGATAGCAGTCTTCCAATATTTGAGGGATTGCCACAAGAAAGAGTGTGTGTGGGAGTGTTGTTCAACCTCTTCTCCAAAGCGCCTGAAGGCAAGAGAAGAAACAACAGATGGAAACTAATCAAGGAGAGAAGCAACCTGGAACTAAGGAGAAATTTCCAGACAGTGAGAACAATTAACCAGTGGAAAGATTTGCC